>NW_004955463.1:3285248-3323853 GCF_000276665.1 Chinchilla lanigera
GCATCAACCATTACACCACTGTAGTCATCTTTCAAGTTTCTTCTTTATAAGGACTTTATTCATCCCCTAACAAAGAAGTGAAGGGACACAAGTATGTGGACTAGGTAAATAGCTATGAATAACTGGTTGTGGATAAGAATCAGGTTTGTGACCTCTGGACAAAGATTTGTTCTGATTATATAGATCAAGCAATTATTTTGTAGATTATCTGTTTATTATGGTTATGACAGCTGATCCCTGTGGATCAAAACATACTGTATTCCAGCCACTACCCTCCTGAATATCTTCATTTTATTTTTGCATCCACTGTTTCTATGAAAGTCTAACATGAGTATTTCAGGATTCAGTTTCTGTCTCCATTGAAATTAGAAGTGTGACTCCACGGTGTTTTAGTTGCTTCTCTCTGTTTGCTGAGACAAAATACCTAACACCCACAACTTAAGCGATGAAAGGTGTATTTAGCTCACAGTTTGTAGAGGTTTTAGTCCATAACTGGCTGACTCCAAGGCAGGGTGGCATGACAGATGGGCAACACAGGGAGAAACAGAAATGCTGGGCAGAATATGCCCAAACAATAAGGGACAAGACAAACCTCTTTCTACCCCTTATAGTGTATCTAGCCTGTTAGGGCAGTGCCAAACCAATCAGTGGCCTCACTCAGTAATCACCTACCCTTAATTCTAGTGCCTTTAATCCTAGCATTGCACCATGCATCAATCACACACTCTAGATTCAGCACCTCTGAAAAAGCCCCACGTCTGACTGCATGAGGCTTTGGAGGACATCTAGACACAAGCCGTAACACATGGTAACATGTCCCAGGACTTTTCTAGAATGAAGGGCACTCTTCATTAATGTGTTGCTTTATTCCTGGGGGGAAGGAATGCTCACAAAGAGACCTTTCTGGAATACATTGCTCAGCATAGTTTTCAGATTGCACATGGCAGATGAACTGAAACAATCTCGTACTCCAGAGACTGGGTCGTTCTTTGGGAGTATGCAATGAAGTCCATATATCTCAAACTCACTGATTGTTAGCAAAATCCAGATCACAATTAATCCACTTTTTAGAATGTTAATATTTCTTTAAGTACTTCAACCAATATATTTACAAATATATTCAACAAATTTTTATTGAGTACATCTAAACTGGTAAATTCTACCAGGCTTGCAGGGGGTCACATTAAGTTTTTTTATATATATAAAACATTTAGAAGACATATACATACATATTATTGAGAGATTTGATGATTGATTTTGGCAAGACATTTCAATTTTATTGTCTTGTATCCATTCTTACGGTAAACATTTCAGTTCTCTCTTTGGTTCATGGGGAGTAAGTGGGAAAACTGGATAAAGAAATAACTGATCAAGCCTTTGGATTTGTTGTGGTGGTCATGTTGATTTTTGACCTTAGGAATGTTAGCAAAGAAGCTGACATCCAGTTACACTTGAGGTTAACATTATCTTCTTATTCTCTTATTTTGAAAAGATACCCTTCACTGGTCAAATTCCTATAGTCAAGGGTGATTGCATTTTCATTACTCTGCATTCTAGAAATTAGATAGCATCAGCAATGTCTTAATTACTGTTCAACATAGTGATATAATTGGGCATGACTCATCATTTCCCTCTTTTATATGTCCAATACTAACATTTATTTAAACATTCTCTTGCTTTTTTTACATATCTATGTGCTCTGGTCATACCCAAAGCAGTTGTCTCTGAATCATGATGGGATTTGCTAGCTCTACGTTTCTAAATTGCAAACTAAAATAAATACCTAACTACAATTTTATGTGTATTAATTTCCACTTAACATCAAGTGCGGCATACAACAGTGAGAATAAACTGTCTACCAGGATATCCCTCATGCTGGAAAGTTTCACAAAGGCTAAACACACACATACACACATATATGAGCATGTATTAAAAGATTCCATCATATATAGTAGCATCAAAACATAAAGCAAAACAAAAATATATAAAATAAATCCAAGCTTATAGACCTTGTTATATTGGCTCTATTTGTGAGAAAATTGTACCAAAAAGAAAATAAAAATTAATTTTGTTCTTGTATGTGTGATTGCTCAACGAATGTGTTCAGTGATGACAAATTATTAAACTGAACGCCTGCATATCTACTCCGTGCATTCCCACTGGCATTCTGCTTTGTTCCTAAAGTTGTTGTCTTTTCCACTAACTTGTCTACATTTCAAATATAAGAAACTCTACTTATTGCCTAGCAAATTTTTATGTTACCCAATAATATGCTTCATCCCTGTTGCTCTAAGCATGGGATAAGGCAACAAGGTTGGAGTGCTTTGTACTTTCAATTTACACTTTTTAAAAAATGTTTTACATAATTTTTAGAGAACAGTGATTTTTAAATTTTTTATTTGGACCTTTTCACTTCCATTTCTTTCTAAAATACTCTTCTAAATTCTCAGCTAGAACATAACCCCACACTAAATTCTTTTATTTTTGCTCATGATCCAAGTATCCAAGTTGTGTGCTTTACTTAAGTGTACAACTCTCTCTACTTTCTGATCTCTCTCTCTCTTTCTCTCCCACTTCAGAACTCTTGTTCCCTTACCTTATGGATTTCTATATTTGTCTAAATACAAAATCAAAATTATATTTCAAAACAAGAGCTTCCACTACTTCCATTACATACTAAATCTGAATGAATTAAATGAAAACTTTGCCTGTGTTCCAGCTCTAAAAACCTATGAGATAACATTGATATAGGTAATAGATTATTTATCATTATTTATTTGACCAAAGCTTTATTGACCTTTCATTTTTTCTATCAAAACACAGTAAACTCCTTGTGAGTGCCTAGTAAGTAATTATTAAACTGATGTCACTTGAATAATTAATTTTAAAGTACTCTGCAAAATGTTGTGCATATGGCCAACGATGATTAATTATCTTTTAAGTAAATTATGTGAGATTGTTTCTGTGTGTATGTAAAATTGCAATTTAATAGTAGGTAATTCAATAATGACAAGAAGGTTAGAATGATTTCTAGAATAAAATGTTATTTCTATATGTAGATAATGGGTTCTAATGACATTTATAATATATTTTAGTGTAAAGGAAAAAACTATGCTTTGAAACTAAAGTCCAAACAATCTTAGAAAGCTTAAAAAGTCTTAGTACCCATTCAAGTATCCTAAATGAGTTTGATTAACTATACACTTAACTTCATGGTTATGCAATAGAAAATCTTGAAAATTAAAATATTATTGACTCAGTTCTCAAAAGTAAAAACATCAATAAAAAATTAAATAAGACAATGAAATTAAAGAAGAAAATGAAAAGTTTTCTATTGTTCATACTTTAAGAGTTAATATTGTTAAAATGTCTACTCTAACAAAAGACATTTTCAAATTCACTTTCATCCCTATAAAAATTTTAATGCAACTTTGCCAGAAATAGGAAAAAAAACTTACAATTTATAAGGAACCACTAAATACTTTAAACAGTTAAAGCCAATTTGAAAAACAAGAGGATAATGAAAGTATCACATTTTTTACTTTAAGTGTACAACGAACCTACATCAATTAAAACAGTATGGTACTGGCATGAAAACAGACACATAGACCAACACAATGGAACAGAGCCCAGAAATAAACCCACACATACTATTCAACAAGCATGCCGAAAATATCCAATGGGGAAAAGACACTGTCTACAGTAAGTTGTCATGGGAAATCTTTTATCCACATGCAAAAGACTGAAATTGCATCCCTACCTTATATACAAAATTTAACCCAAAATGGATAAAGACTTAAACATAAGATCCTAAATTATAAAATGCCTACCACAAAGCATAAGAAAAAGCAACCTCTTAGCATTGGCCTTGGGAATAATTCTCTCATTACAACACTAAATCCATAGACAAACTGAAAAATCGACAAACATAACACCAAACTAAAAAAGCTCTGGACAGCAAAGGAAAGGATCCACAAAATTAATTAACCTACAGCTTCAGAGAAAATACTTATGAACAAAATATCTGATAATGTATTAATACTGAAGATGTACAAAACCAAAAATGTACAATACTAAAGATGTACAAAACCAAAAATGTACAATACTGAAACTCCTACAAGTCATAGACAATATGAAAAAAATTAAAGTAACCCAATGAAAAACTAGCTAGAGAACTTGAATGCACATTTCTCCAAGGTAGATACTTTCATGGCCAATAGGCAAATGAATAGATGCTTGACATCACTAATCAGAAGAGAAATGTAAATGCTGCCAAGACGTCCTGCACCTTCTAAGGGGTCATTAATACAGTATTTTATTAAATTAAATTACATAACTGCAGGAGATATGGATGTTTAATGTTTAAACTATATAAAGAGGCATTTATAGGCATTTTTCTGACCATATCTGAAATTTGCAGTTTTTCACAATTCCTGGGTGATCTCGAGAACGTTACCTCTGCGAATTTCAGGGGTCCATTGTACTACATCAACAAACATATTAAGAAGGAAGAGTCATGTTATGGGTTCTTACCAGCAATAAACAAAAGAAATACACACATCATGTATCACCTTACAGTGGTTAGAATTGGTGTTTCTTAACAGTATAGTAAATGTTGGCAAAAATGTGGAGAAATTGGAACTTTTAAGGGCTGGTGCTACAACTATGCAAGCCATTATGGAAGGCTCTCAAAAGATTAAAAATACAACAACAATAATATCCAGTAATCTCAATTCTGGGTGTACACCAACCGCAAATAAAAAAGTAACTATAATGAGAATTGTA
Source organism: Chinchilla lanigera (assembly GCF_000276665.1). Lineage (NCBI taxonomy): Eukaryota > Metazoa > Chordata > Mammalia > Rodentia > Chinchillidae > Chinchilla > Chinchilla lanigera. The sequence goes on from NW_004955463.1 coordinate 3,290,034, forward strand.
AAGAGATATCTGAATTTTTATGTTCATTGCAGAATTACTCACAATAATCAAATGATCGGTAGACAATATAAAAGTCTATTAATAAATAATAAAGAAAATATGGCTTACTAGTACTCCACTGTATAAAAAGACCACATCTTTTTTATGCATTCCAAAGTTGATGAGCATTTGCATTGTTTCCATGATTTAGCTAATTAACTATTGTTATTCTCCTATTATTTTGTTGAGAAATTTTGTTTTCCATAAAAGAAAATATGATGTACACATTCAATGCTGTACTATTCAGAAATCCTGCCATTCTGACAACAGATAGATTCCAAGACCGTTATAATAAGTATAAGTATATCAGAAGGACAAGTTCATCAAGAGGCCTTTGTCTGAGGTAAATAAAACAAACTCAAAGCAGCATACAATAAAATGGTAACTACTGGTAGTCAGAGGAAAGGGAAAACCGAGAGCTTCTGCTCAAATTGGTGCAAAATGGCAGTTATGCAAAATGAATTAGTTCCAAGTAGCACAGTCCCATGTCCAGCACAGTACCTGATGTCAGCAATACAGTATCGCCCTGCAAAGTTCAGAGTTTGCGGCCTCAGTTATTCGCAGATTTTTTCATTAAAACCTAGTAGCAGTTAACAGAAACACCCATAATTTGGTAGAAACCCCAAATAGTCTCAGGAATTGTTTTGAGGTTTTTTTTTTATTCTTTGAGGTTTTTGTTTTTGTTTTTGTGAAAGCTTTGCAAGTCGCCAATCCGAGAGTGTATTCAGTTCTTCTTGCTGCTGATTGGCTACTTTCTTGTTACTCATTTCAGGCAGATGCACCAGTGACCCGCACCGCAACAAGTTACTATGTCACGTGTATCTATTTCCAGCATTCTCAGTTTTGGTCTTCTTGAAGCCCTGAGATCCTTAAGATGCTGCCAAGACACCCTGCACCTTCTAAGGAGTCATTAGTACAGTATTTTATTAAATTAAATTACATAACTGAAGGAGACATGCATATTTAATGTTTAAACTATATAAAGAGGCATTTATAGGCATTTTTCTGACCATATCTGAAATTCGCAGTTTTTCACAATTCCTGGGTGATCTCGAGAACGTTACCTCTGCGAATTTCAGGGGTCCATTGTACTACATCAACAAACATATTAGGAAGGAAGAGTCATATTATGGGTTCTTACCAGGAATAAACAAAAGAAATACACACACACACACACACACACACATACGCACACACACACACACACACGCACACACACACACCCAAAAAAAACTAAAACAAACAAACAAAAAAAAAACCAGAAGGACAAGAGGAATCTTCTGAAGCTGATGAATATTTTTTACCTTGACCTTGTGGTGATGGTTTCCTGGGTTTATGAATTACCCAGTACTTTGTATATATTCAGCCCACTGTATATGTTAGTATGTACAATTTATTATATATTAGTTATACCGCAGTAAAATCATGTTTATAAAAAAAGAATCAATTCATTGTCTTGGTGTTGATAAGCCTCAGATACCAGTGGATGAGTAGGTAACATTAAAAGATATATGTGTATATTGTTACTACAGTATTTTTAGTAGAGATTTTAAATTGAGATATTATTAATTAAAGGGTGACTTTTGGAAACTTGAGATGTTGTTAGTATTGGTCCTTTATTTACAGAATTACAGATACTATTTAACTGCTTTCCTTTTTCTTCTGAGGATGGACCTGGTTTGTTTGTTGAGTACATTTGTTAATTTTGCAGCATTGTCAGCATTTAGCTCTTTATGTTTCACGAGTCATATTTTGACTGGATTGCAAAGTCTTCTAGTGGAGGCTTTCTACTTCCTTGCACTTTGTGACAGGGTATCCAGTCAGCTGTGAGGGACAATAAATGTTCCACAGTGTGGGAAGGAATCTATGTGCCATGCTTGCTGCAGTCTAATGAGACCTGGATGAAACGGGCAAAGAAGAGATTTGTGACCACATATAGGACACAATGCTTGTTTCACTTTTATCAAAGTTCTCGAATTTTCTGCATGACAGGATTCCAAGTATTTAGTTTCTTGGCAAAGTGACATAAATCAAAAGTTTAAATTGAAAAAGGCTCAACCTATCCTTCTTAAATGAAGGAGCTGACAATTTTGTGATTTATAAGTATTTAAGCTGTCACTGGCCACCCAGTGTCTTGCTAATGATTTTCCCCCTCTAGATGACAAATCCAACTGATTAACCATCCTAATTGCTACTGTGAACACCCTTCCTTAGCAGGAGTCAGAGTAATTTGGAAGATATTTTTTAACTGGAAAAGTGTTTAAGACTTTAAAGTGCAGACAGAAAATTTCTTTATAAATGTACTCATGATACTTAGATATACTTTGTGGATTTGTTAATAAGACAAGTAAACATGTGTGTTTAGTGAATTATGAGTAGTAACAGTATGTTAAATTTAGGAAAATTGCTGTTAGATGCTATATTTAAAACAGTTTACATAGGTGAAAGGTTTATTACTCCACAGAAAAGTCTATTTCTGATTCACTTTCTAAGAATTATCTTAGATTTATGTTCTATGTACCATACCCATTACATATAACAAGTTATACAAAATGTTTGAAAATTGCATTGTTTAGTTAAAGAGGGCATAAATAAACTTGCAAAAACAATGTTTGAAAATTTTTGCTTTGTCTCTTCCCATTTTATGTCAAAGTACTGTATAATAATAGATAAATATATTTCACTATCACTTTTTGTAATAAAAATAATACATTGTTTAGTATAATCTTTGTTATAACAATTTACATATTGATTGATTTATAAATGGAAGTCAGTGGATCTACAATTTACTAGGTAGATAAATTTGGTCTTACTCATTAATTAAAATTACTTCAACATAAATATATTCTCCAAATTTGTGAATCTAATCCAGCCACTAGGAGGTCTGCCTCTAATCCAGTCATTAAGAGGTAAAGAAAAAGAATGGGAAACTCAGCTAAATTAATTGCAATAATTCACATGAATGATGACTATCATCTGACCCAGGGTTGGAATAATTTTTAAAAATGAGCTTAAGTGAATTTTAAAAGAGGATCAGTGGGAGAATTTGTGTTTCTGGAGTAGTGGGGTATATATGCTTTTCTCTACTCTAAATACTAACTAAAACTTCAAATTCTATACATTATAGGTAATATAAACATTTTGAGACTCAGGGAGATAGAAGGAAAAAATAGATTAGTAAACTCATTCTGAAGTTCATACATAGTTTTGGGCTTTTTGCTAACAAAGCAAGAGGTTAATAATGCATAATTGATATGACTAAGGTGGTGGTAGGTGTTGCTTTGAAATAATAAAATAGTAAAGTAAACCTTATCACTTTATTGTCTTATTTGATAATTGCTCTGTCAAAGATTCAAACTGTATTCTGTTGAAAAAAGAGGACCATTCTAACTCTGTCTTTTGTTAATTAAATAGGGAAAATCTTTCACAACAAATTTTATGTGTTTCTGTCGTAATGTTTAGTGAACAATTTTCCCAATAACAGCTTTTGAGACACAGGAGGTTGAATAGAAAACCTCTACTTAAAAATGATGAAAAAAACAACTTCAGTATTCTGATATGAAGTTTTTAAAGATATTTAAGTGAAAATAATTACTCAAATGGGAAGAGTGTTTTGTATCTTGTTTGCAGGTTACTTCCTTAAAAATTCATTATCTCAAGGATCAGTAATTACTGTATTTCAAAAGTTTCCAAGAATCTTTTTCAGTGGTATTTTGTCTACATGGGTTTTTTTTGACAAAGTTTTTAACTGTGAATTTAACAATTCATTTTAATAAACACTTTTGAACATATACTCACTTTTCAGATACTTATGCCTTAGCTGTAGGAAGAACGTAATACTAAAGTTTTGAGTTATTTACAAGACGACAAATCTTAATACTAATAATTTTCATTCAGTATGCTTTTCATACTTAAAAATTCTGGAACTATCTACTAGACTAGATATCTGAAGCTTTCTATTTAAATTGAAATATCCACTTGAAAGGTACAGATAATACATCTGCAGATAGGTTCAACTTTATATAGAGATTTATATGAAAGCCTGAAGAAGGGAAAATATATGAAAAGTAAAAGTAAGAAAAGTATATTATGATTAGCCCAGATTGATCTATCTATCTATCTATCCATCTATCTATCATCTATCTGTAATAATTAACATCATATAGTTTCTAGAGAACTGTGCAGGATATTAGGAGAATTAGAATTCTAAAAGTGCAAAATACTATATGTAGTGCTTTTAAATAGAAAAATACACATCAGAGCAGGAGGAATAGGTTTTACCCAAAGTAACTTAATCTTCACCTTGACATTTCTGAACATTACAATAAAAAATATATAATAGAAAAAAATTCACTACAAAATTGTAACTATAAATTAGAAGGATTAAATCTTTCATTAGAGAGTTTAATTTGAGGCTAGGAGTGTGACTCAATGGCAGAGCCCTTGTCTAGCCTACTCAAGGCCCTGGGTTTGATCCCTAGCATTCTAAAAAAATGAAAACTTTAAAGTAACAATAGATGTCCCCAAACCAATATAAATTGCAGAAAGGAGCCTCAAGAGAGCTGAAATTTATGGTGTTCAGGAGAACTGTTTACATCCAGAAAGTAAGTTCATTTTAGAGTAAGGAGCTTTGCATTTAAGCTGATTTTAGAAGCTGCTGAAATTCAAAATGTAAATGCTTTAATTTAATGATGTCCCTGCTCTGTAAAACATGCTGTCCAGCCTCATTTCTTCATTTCCCATTAATCAGTGATGTTTTCAATTCTCTTAGTTAAGCCCCAAAGCAGCCAAAATATTGGGCCACACATATTTCTGAAATGTTTGGCCCACAGGTATTTAAATCTCATCATGAGAAAGAAATGCATGTGGGTATGATCATAGCTCTAAAATTTAAAGAAAGGAAAATAAGAAGGAGATAAAAAGACTGGGGTAACACACGGCTACTAATAACATATTTCTAATAAGACCTCATTATAAATTTTTTTTTATATTTTGTTAGGATCCTAAAATTAATTAAAGATGTTTTGTTAGGATCCTAAAATTAATTAAAGATGTTTTGAGAAAAAAGTTTCTAAATTTCTTCTTGAATTTTCATTCATCTTTTGGATATCTAAATCAACATTTTCTCTTGTTTTTCTTCTGTCAAAAAATAACCCTTTTAATTAGCACCTAACTTGTACCAGACACTACCAGGGGCACTCTCTCTTGGCGTGCAGCTTTGGACGTTTCAGTTAATGGCCAGTTGGCCCCATGGCTTTTGGTCTTGTGTTGATGCAACACATCTTGGTGGGGAGAGTGTGGCCGAGCAAAGCTGCTTATGTCCTGGCAGCCAGGAACAAAACAGAGAAAGAGGGAGGGCTGACTCCAGCGTCCCCTTCCGTGTATGCCTCCCGCCCCCTAACCACCTCACTAAGCTCCATCTTCTTTTATGCTTTGCAGTACTGCGTAGCTTTCGGAACAATGTCTTTAGTGCATGGGCCTTGGGGAAACATTCTAGATCTCTTTTCTAAAGTGAGTTTAGAAGAAAAATAGAAAGATGTTCAAAGTAGATTTCATTTGTCTCCCGGACTGACACTTGTGCTCGTTATTTGCTGTTTGTTTTGTCAAACTCATCTAAGGTTGTCTTCTGTCCCACTGGTTGCTGACCTCCATGGATGTATCTCATTGCTCTCACGTTCTTGGTTTCTGTGAATTAGAAGATCTGCAGATAAAAGGGTGGAAGACACTGAGATTTGCTTTTTATTCAATGGACTCCATTTCCATGGGGTCAATGTCAGGTGGCTGCAGCCTTCTAATATAGAAAGCTGTTCTTCGCACAGAGCATTTCCAGTGTATTTGCTCACCCGGAACTTGGATAAGTCCTGCCCTTATTTGCCATTTTGGACTGAAGAGTGAGAAGGTGACTTAAATTTCCTAGCTTTAGGAAACTACTGCATCTTTTCATCATTTTTTTCTACCCAGTACATATCATGTAAAACATCTATGTAGCAAACTGTCCTCTCTGCAATTGCTTCTTTTATTTTTCCCCAGATGGGAAATAGACAAATTCAGTAATTAACTTTTGAGTAGCTTTAGGAAACAAAGAGTTTCACCTCTCAGGGTTTTAGAGTCATGTAAAAACAAGTTTCCGTGATTGAGTTACTTAAATATTTGAGAAGAGTATAGTTTCATAGCTGGAAGGAATGGATTACTGTTAGTTCTGCGGCACGTAGCAGCATCTTCGTAACACAAATTGTCCTTACTGGCAGTAAAGGTGAGGGATGGTGTGCAGATGGAGGTCAGCTGGCTGAAGCACTTGATAAGTAGGCTTAACGATCATGATCGCAAAGATTGTGAAGACAGTTTATTTTTCCTGACTAGTCTAGAAAGCATAAACATGACAGGGACAGCCTGAAGTTCTAAATGCCCAACTAAGAACAAAATGAGAAAATTGTTAAGACCTTTTCAAAGAAGCAAAAAGGAGATATGTGCAAAAAGCAGCTAAATTATGGTAGCAATAAAATATCAAAACTTGAAATCATTTCATGCTAAATTATATTCATTGTAGTGGATTGATAAATGGTGGTCAACTTATAACACCAGCTGAACTGAGTAAGCATGGTGTTGGGTGTGGAAGGCCCACCTGGGGACTGTTGCCAGCAGCATAAGAGGTAGACTTGGAGAAGAAGAAGAGAGGCTTTTGGGAACTGAAGAAGGCTGTTGGGAGCAGAGGAAAGGCTGTTGGAGCTGGTAGAAACTGTAAGAAGCTGTTGGTTGTTTTGGAGGAGCTGATCATGTTGGCTTTCATGATGAACTTGGCTGTTTTTGTCCTCCAAGGAGCTTGGGACCTCATTGGCACTAAGAATGTCCTTGGTTCACTTTGGGAGAGCTCTGGTCCTCACTTTGAGTATTGCTTCCTGGCACCGGAGGGGAAAACAGTGCACTGCCAAGCTCCAGAAGAAGTTTGCTGTGTTGGCTTTTCTGATGGGAACTCAGCCATCCTGATCATTGGAGGAGCTCAGGACCTCATAGTTGCTGAAGATGGCTGTGGTACCTTTCAGGGCAGCTCTGGTTCTTCTGAGCATCACTTCCTGGCTCCAGTGTAGATTCCCTCAGCCTGCTAACACAGGTCCTTCATCCTGCTGGCACAGACTTTCTAGATTCCACCACTAAACTTTGGGCCTTCACACCACAGATCTATGAAACAGGCCTGCATGAGATGTTGTCGTGGGCTCTGGGCCTCCAGTTGGATTCATCGGAGGCAATGTGATGAGTTGTAAGTATTCAGCTGGACTCATGCAGAACATTTCCATGGGATCCAGGCCCTGGGTTAGTTTCCTTGGTCTTAGTGCGTCATCAGATTTCCTGCACTCTCTTGTATATCATTCTTTGGGTGACTATTATAAATACTCATATAAAATATTTGTCCTGTATTATGTTGTTCTCCCTTGCAAGGATATCCCCAAAACCAACACACTCACTAATGAAAAAGAAGATAAACCCTGAGACATGCGGTGAAGACCTTTTAATAGAGGGAACCAGTGTCACAATAGTGTAACAGCAAAGTCTTCCTGATATATCTTTTTAGCAAAGATATCATCTCAACATAGACAAACTGCCCAGCACACACACACACACACACACACACACACACAAACACTGAACATGCACACACCTGGTCTGAATGAACCAGCCTCACTTGTATCAGATTATTTGAATATATTTATGGTTGGTTCCTGTATTAATCAATTTTTTTTTCCTGTATTTTGATGCTCTGTCATCTGGGGTCTGGTTGACGCTGGAAGAACTCTCTCTGCAGGATGATCCCTTTCACAGAGACTGCAAACAATTTGATTTGCATCATGCTTTGTTTGTAAAAGCCAACTTCAAAGTGGTTTCTCATGAAAACAGATAGAGATATGCAATATTGATCAAGCAAGATATCAATATGTAATAAAACAAGCATTGTTAATTTCCTACCACTTTGTTTGTAACTCCGTACTGTCTGTACTGTTCTTTTGCTATTTTGTAAAATGTTGTCTCTGTTAATGTTTTCCTCCTTTTATTTTTAAAATAAAAAAAAGCCAACTACACCAGCTTACACACTCAGTCACTCTAAGCATGCATACTCCAGACTTATATCACCTTGCCCTAACCATCTGAGGATTCATACAAAAAACTAGAGAAAGTAACTAAACCCCAGTGTCTATTGACACTATTTAAATGAGACAAACAATCCTTCTTATCTTGCTTCAACCGCTCCTCCCTATGAAAACCTCAATAAAACTTCTTCCTCAGAATTCTCTATCTCCTTCTACCCCTGAATTACACGTGGTGTTGCCTCATGCAAGCCTCCAGGGCATAGGGTGCCTCCCACTGTGAGGGATGAACGTCTTTCCAATGGCAGTCATTTTCAGACTTGACCTTTTTAATGCCTCTAATTTCCTATGAATACATATCTTAGAGCAGTGGTCAGGCTGATTCCTAAGAAGAAATTGCTGAGTCAGTTCAGTATCTATCACCTTCTTGGCATTTTTTCTTCAAGTCCATGTAATAATTGAATATTCATAAAATAGACTGGAAATTCACGGCATGCCTCAAGAGCTGCTCAGTAACACAAACATGTTATAGGGTGTCACAAATTCATGTTAACAGTGGTCTGAGTGTTTTACAAGTGGACTTTAAATATACTAAACTTGAAATGATATAATACAACATTAATTTGAGTCAATGTATTGATGTGTATGTACTTATCCTGGATTAGGACTTACTATATTGAGCAACTTTAGGTGGAACAAATTTCTGGGAATGCTGTTATTAGCAGAAACCCTAAATTCCTCTTACCCTCCCTTTCCAATCTTCCTAACTACCTTGGTTGATTGAAAGTTAAACTAAATGGTAGTCACTGAAAAGCAATGAATAAACCTCATTGGCTTGTAGTCCAAATGTTCAGGTTGCCACGAGTGTGAGACTGGCTCTGTTATATACAAAATATTCACCAATAGAAACACTGTGCTCTGCAATGGCACAAAGGAGGCTAAGTGCTAAGGGCATTTTTGGTAAAAGGAGCACTAGTATATCAATCCCAGTAGTGCCATGCTTCTGGAAACCAGAGGTAACAAGGCAGGACATCTTAACAATAGGTATTTTCATGATGCCCAGGTCAGGTGACAGTGTTGATGTATCAGAGTACATTCAAATCAATAAGTTACTGAGCTGGGTGATAATCATGCTTTTTGGAACAAAGATTGATAGTGATGGTTAATTAATCAGTAAATTACCAGGAATAAAATAGACTGGCAGGTTTGGCATGCTGAATACATTCTGGTAGAAAATCCTAGGCTACAAGAGATAATACTAACTCAAGTGGAAGTAGGTGACTTCTGGAGTCATATCTCATGGTTGTTTTTTCAGGACCTTGAAATGCAGCAGGTATAAGCATAGATACTGGAAGGGTTCCTGCATCATTTCCACGATTTATAGAGCAAAGTCAGTTATGATAGAAAAGGCCAAGCGGAATCCTTTGGATATTGCTGCTCTGATTTTGCCCACAGAATAAATAAAAAGCCAGGACAATCTAGAACAGAAGCAGAGATTACTGCTAACTACAAATATTTTTTAAGTTTATATCTTAATAATTTAAAAATTCAGCAATTCTCATTTAACTGCCTATTTACCAGTAAAAAGTTGAGTCATACTAGATTATCACAAAATGAGTCCCATGATGATAACACTGTTTAGTTGTAGGACATGGTATCTGTGGTTCAGCTAATCAGCACACCCAGTGTCTTGTGTTCAGGAGCTTCTTTTCTCCCTACCAGAAACTTAATATTGTAAGAGTCTCTGCATTCATCAAAAGTGATATCCATACACTCTTACTTTCCTGACTCTGAGCTATGTCATGATAAAGTCAAAAATGTCTCCTGATTATGCTGATGGCTCATTACTCATATTCTATATTGACAGCAGTGATATAATTAATTGATAAATTAATAGGATTCCAAGTGTTGTAGTAAAATAAATGAATACAACTGAATGGATTAAAATTCTGCAAAATGTCACAGACTTATTAAATCAGGGAAATTCCCCTGGGTTTAATAATGCAGATAATGCTTGAGAATACACTCTTTAATGTGGATGAAGTTTGTTGCATCTTTAGCTGTGCACTATGAAGAAAAAAACTCAGTGTGTATTGGGATTTTTTGGATTTTGAGGCATACATCATATTTATGTGTTCTCTGGAGAAATCATTAACTTAACAGTTTTGGAAGCTGTTTGGAATGAGAATATACTACACAGTATGGAACAATCATCAAATACTTGGATTTAATCAACAATAATGTGGGATGGGCTCATGGTAGACAGAGATGCTTTATGCAGCTCTTGCCAAGCTTCAGTAGGAAAAGCACCTGAGGACCCTAGGATTTGGAAGGAAGAACTGACCATTTCCAATCCTATCTCTTCTCCATTTGACAAGTGCCATGTGTCCTGCCACTGGTCCTGACCAAAAAGAGAATAGTTGAGCATGGGATAACAAATAAGTATGCATCCTTACCTGCTTTTACTCCACTGGATGTTTGCTGATCTGTGTCATAAAATTGGTAACCAGTAGCATGCCACTGTGTAATTGAAAAGGAATTTATGAGACTGGGTCTGAGCAGGTCTTGAATGCACAGACAAACTGAAGAAGAATTAGATTCAGATGCACACATTATCACTGCATTTGCAGTTCTCTCTCAGCTTGTAGCTCTGATTAGTGTGAGCATATTGTTAACATCCAAATCAAGACACTTTTAAGAGAGAAAAACAGCTTTGCTAATAAAGAAACAGCAGTGGGTATACACCAAGGATATTGTGTGGAAACTGAGAGATCTAGTGACCTACTTAGGACCATTTGACAGTGAGAGAAAGAAAGACAGAAAAGAGAGAGAGAGAGAGAGAGAGAGAGAGAGAGAGAGAGAGAGAGAGAGAAAGAGAGAGAGAGAGAGAAAGAAAGGAGATATGGGTTTGGTTTACAGAATAATGCACATCCTGTTCAAACTACTCAGTTTGGGCATATTGTTGCACTGCATCCCTATCTGGAACAGTCTTGGAAGACAGTACTGTGAGAATGTCTTTGTATTTGGAGGAGTTTTAGGAAGTGTATCACTTCATAGAAAAAAGAAAATGGCCTGAAATACAGATCTTTGCTGATTCATAGGTAGTGGGGCAAGTAGCTAATCAGAAAAATGGAAAGGAAAAAATATTTGAAGATTGGAAACTGGGAATTTGAGCTGAGATATGGACCTTTCCAAACAAGCAAAGAGGATAAAAATATTTGTGTTCCCTACAAATGGTGATCAGAGAGCTGTCACTGGGCATGAATCTCTCAAAAATGGAAGGAAAATGTGGAATGGTGCAGATGTCAGCCACCCAAGAAATTTCTCAATGGGGCTATTGATAATGTGTGCGTGATGGCAGGGATGATAAGGCCATGTGCTAATTGTATAAGAGTATTTTCCCTTCTAGGCTAGTCTGGCTACTGCCGCTGTGTTCAGCCTGCCAGAAGTAAATGCTAATGCTTCACTTCTGATTTGCTTTCATTCTCTGAGGACATCAGCCACCAAGTAACAAGTTGATTAGCTTACACCAATAAAGAGTGTAAATACGTGATTCAAAATTGTACAAGATTTAATGCTACACTGTGTTGTATTAAAAATCGTTTGTCAAATACCAGTTGCTTAAAAGAATAACAACAGCAAGAGGTATTTCTTGTTCATATTACAAGGTTATGCTACTCTAGACCCAAAGTGAAATAGCAACTCCAACTGAGATATTTCTCTACTCCAAAATTATGGGGGATCCAAAACTCAGAGAAAGCTGGGAAAAATTATGTAATACATGAAAAGATTCAATTCTGTTGGTAAATGAAATAGATTACATCCATTCATTTCCTTTTGCCCAAAACAATTCAGACAACTAAGCCCAGCAGTGCCAATGAAACTATACTACATATACTCTTTACCAAAACTTTTGGGTAAATTACAGAGGCAAAGAACACTGGGATATAATCCTCTTGTAAGAAAAGCAACAGGAATCTTTGACAATAACGGAATCTTTTGCAAAATGACAGAAAAGCCTGTCTTCAATACACATATATAGTAATATACACATTTACCAACTCTACATGACAACTCCTTTGCTAGGACTAATGAAAACTTCAAAAAGGCTGAGAAACTATTGTTGTTGTCCATACAAAAGTAACTTTTGCTCAAGAGACATACACTGTAGGAATGTAAGCATGGGAATGGAGTTTAGCCCACAGAACTCAATCTTAATGCATCTTTCAACGCTGCAATATGTTTAACAGAATATTCAATAAAATTGGTCTCCCCATCTAAAAGTGCATTGGGTGCCATTAGTCAGTGCCCAGGTACATGACACAATCTCTGCCACAGATAGGATGTATGTGATTAAGATCCAAAGAGTAGAATCAAAACATTTCTCTCACTATTATAATGCATACATTATTGGAAAGACTTCCTTTCTCCTCATCTACATTAATAAGAGCTTTTGTGGAATTTAGATTTCTGTTCTCACGAAAGGAATATTGCCACTAGGGAGCCCCAGCTGGATTCCATTTAATTGAAAGCTGAGATTGCAGTCTGACCAGTTTCATCCTTATTCTTTTGATCCCATAAACAGCAAAGCAGCCATTATGTTATGTGAAATGAATGATCTTGGTTCTGAAGAAGTAAATGTCTTGCTATACCATGATGAGAAGAAAGCATAAATGTCATGAGCCCAGTGATTCCTGACTTATAGTGTCTACTGTTAATTCTGCCTTGGCTAATAGCTCAGATCCATAGGAAAAATGCATCAGGATAATCAAAGATCTAGATCCTACAGAAACAGATACTTGGGTTACAACACCAGAAAAATTATATCATTCAGAATGTAGCTAAGAGTTCAAATGATGGCAAAAACAAACAAAAAAAGACATCTGTGGTTACTAAACTAGGCCTCATGGGAAATGAGATGAAATCACAACTACAGCACTTATGTTTGTGCCAATTGTCTTTTCTTTCATTTTTATTCCTGCCAGATTACAAAAAGAGGTAATGAAAATTTTATAGGTTCCATAATGGTAGCTAATATTTTACAGTGCACATGACTTTAGAAACAACTCTGTTTTCTATTACAGAGATGCACTTTCCACCTGAAGAAGTTATAAAAACAGATTTAAAGAGAAGAAAGGATGAACTGTGCTGAATATTTTTCATGGGCCTGTCCAATATATAGTCTTTTGCCTACTCTGATAAGATGGCATGTACCAGCTGCATCAATTGACATATAAATAGGTTTATGAACACAGTGAACACAGATTGAGGTCTTTGTATTATATTTCAACACTCACCAATGAACATCCACAAAAGAGGATGAAATTGTTTAGTACACAGAGTGCTTGACAATATGCTGTTAAGGAGCTTCTGTCATGGCCACCATTCACTAATTGTTCTTGAATGAAGTAGCCATGGATGGAAATTGGGGATAGGCCCAAGAGTTGGCTTTCTCAGAAAGACTAAAGCAGCTCCTAACACCGCCAAATGCCCAAAGTCCTAGTGACACATGCTCAGCCCTCAAGAAGACCCATCCTAAACAGCAGTCGGAGTAGTTAGCATTGAAGTCTGTATTACTTGCTTTCATTTTATTTACCTAGAAACAGAAACCAACCAAAATCCCAGAAGGACTGTTCTCAGAAGAGATGAACTTACTATATTAGTGTCACAAGGGACAGAAAGTAGTGAGCTATAGTGTACTTTCCAGACGTCACCATTAGAAATGACATTTCCTAATATCCTGGATTATTAGCCTTTGATGGCAAAAAGCTAATTTCCTCTTCAGAAATGAATTCAGCCAAGAGGAGTTGACACATTCTTTATGATCGGTGGATACTGGAGAACAAAACCTACACCTCTTTCTTCAATTCAAAATGACTTTGAATTGAAAAAATAGCTCTGAAATGTCTTATGATTATACTTCAATTCAACATCTGCCTGTGCCCAGCCCTGATGACTCCATTTATTCAGAGATGAATGTCCTGAAAGGATTCCCCTGGCTATAAGCAGCTTCTCGGAGCTTCTTCTCTGGAAAACTCAACCTAAATCAAATGCTGTAATTAATAATTTTTAGTATTTAGTAAGATGATCTTTTGTTTATTCAAGCTAACTAAATTGCATGATTGTTTTAATTAATTATAATTTTATAATAATTTGTTATAGCTTAAGGTAGCATTGTATTTCTGTGATGTCTTTGTTTTTTGATTTTTGATCAAAATCAATTTGATTTTTTTTATTAAGAATTTTCATACCCATATATATGAAATATTCATAAAATTTTTCTTACTCTATTTTTCCCTCAGAAAGGTTTAGGTCTATTTTCTTTATTCGACTACTGAGAAAATTTTAAAACTACATGACGTAATATGGGCCTTTCTTCCCTCTTTTTAGTAGAGTTTACTCAAATCATTTTGATATAAAGGCTAATATTCTTCCAGTTTGAGGAAATTTTTTATGACTTCTTTAGTAATTTCTTCTTACTATTTTCTCTTCATTTTTTTGTAACTCTCGTTAGATGAATATCGGACATTTTACATTGTTGCTTGCTTTTCTTATTTATTTTTCTTCTCTTTTTCCATTTCTTTGATTTTTTCTCATTTTAGCAATGATAGTAATAAAAGAAGTGGATAAATTAATAGTGACTACTTCTACAAAATTTAATGTAGAGTAAGACTTTGGAAGTAAATATTGTCAGTGTTCCTAAGTGTCAATATTCTACTTTCTAAGAATTACTTAGTTTATATTTAATGCATTGATTACATTTTCAGAGTACAAATAATTTTGATTTAAAAAATAAAGATGGCAAATTTTCAAGTGAACCATTGCATGCTTTCATTTTTCTTATCCAGGTTAACTATTTGTTTACATATTTTTCATTAACTTTTGTTGTCAACAAGTAAGCAAATATATCTGAACATTCTACAAAGCAGTAATAGAGAACATGTTTAAATAGTACCTAGGCCAAAATAGCACAGTGCCAGATCTCAAAATCCTCCTACCAAATCATTACTTTTCCCAATAAAAAGAAAACATAATACTAAAAGTATGGCTGACTAAATATTTTAGTCTTCTCTATGCACATGATAGGATTGCAAATATTTTACAGTTTGGGTGGGGATTTAGCTCAGCGGCACAGTGCCTGCCTGGCAAGAGCGAGGTTGTGAGTTCAATTCCCAGTACTGGAAAAAAACAAAAAACAAAAAACAAAAAACAAAAAACAAAAAAGCAAATATTTTACAGTTATCTCTAACTAAATGATAAAATTCAGGTTAATTTGGCTAAGTGATTTTCTCTAGCAAATACAATGTGTGCAGAAGTTCTGTACATTCTTCAGGTAGAAGATTTAATCGTCAATGTACAACTCAATACTTTATGTGGTTAATTACATATATTTTTAAAAGATTAGAATCCACGTAATTAGAAATGAAAAAGGCAAAATCACAAAACATTCTACCAAAATCTTGGAAAAATGGTTATTGGTAACTCCTTTGAGAACTGGTTCTCTAAGAAAAGGGAATACTCAGAAGAAATGGACAAATTCTGAAATACAAATGAACTACCAAAGCTGAACCAAAAAGATATAATAATCCTGGATAAGCCAATAACCTTCAGAAAAATTGAAGAAGTAACTTTAAAAAAAAAAGCTACCAACTAAGAAGAGCCCATGTCCTGGCAGGTTCACTGCTGAGATCCACAAGATATTTAGAGAAGATCTAACACTAATACTACTCAAACTCTTTAATGAAATCAAAAGGGAAGTACTCACGAGGTTGTTCCTGAAACAAGCGTTACCCTGACTCCAGAACCAGAAAAGGAACAACTAAAAAAAGAGAACTACAGGCCAATCTTGTTAAAGAACACAGATATAAAAATCTTAGGAAGACATTGGCAAACCAAATACAGCAAAACATTAAGAAGATCATACATCATGACTAAGTAGAACCCATTCTAGGAGTGCAGGGATGACATGTCATTTGCAAATCAGTAAATGTAATGCACCACATAAACTGAAGCAAGGACAGAAATCACATCTTCATCTCAATAAACACAGAAAAGGCATTCAAAAAATCCAACATCCCTTTATGATCAAAAGAAAACCTGAAAAAAATATAGGAATATAGCCATCTATGATAAACCAATGGTCAACATCATATTAAATGGAGAGAAACTAAAAGCTCTCACTCTAAACTCAGGAACATGACAAGGATGTCTACTATTGCACATCTGTTCAGTATTAGTTTTCAAATCATTAGCTAGAGCAATTAGACAAGGGAAAGAAATAAAAAGATATGGATAGGCAAGGAATAAGTTAAATTATCATTATTTGCATATTACACTATCCTTTACATAGAAACCCAAAAAACTCCACCAAAAAGTCTCCTAGAACTAACAGCCAAATTCAATAGCACAGTAGGATATGAAGTCAACACTCAAATTCAATAGCATTCCTGTACAATCAGAAATACCAACAGGGCAGTTAGAGAAACAATACCTTTCACAATAACATCATGAAAAATGAAATACTGAGTAATTTAGCTAAGGAAGTAAAGGACCTATGAAAACTTTAGTACAGTGAAAAAGGAGATTAAAGGGAATATCAGAGAATGGAAACACACCTCCTGTTCCTAGATGGGCAGATCCAAATGCAATTTCAATCAAAATACCAATAACTTTCCTTACAGAACTGGAAAAAACAATCCTAAAATTTATTTGAAACCAGAAGTGACCTAGAATAGCAATTCTGGGCAATAAGGGCAAGGCAGTGGCATCACATTCCTGACTTTAAATTATAATATAAAGCTACAGTGATCAAAGCAGTATAGTATTTGGAAAAAAAGGCCTGTAGATCAGTGGGACAGAATAGAGGACATAGAAATAACTTCAGGCACATTTAACTATGTTATCTTTGACAAAAAGGCCAGATCCCTTCACTGGAAGAAAGATAGCAATTTTAACAAATAGTGCTAGATAAATTGGCTGTCCACATGCTGAAAGTTTAACCTGGGCCATATTTCTCACCATGCACTAAACTAAAATCCAAATGGACCAAACATCTAAAGATTAGCAGAGAAACACTTTGCCTGCTGAAAGATAAAAAAGTAAAATTCTTAAAGACATACTTGTAGGCAAGACTTTCTGAACAAAACCCTAATTAACTTTAGATGTCAGCTTGACTGGCTAAAAGATGCCCAGAGACCCAGTAAAACATAATTTCTATGTCAGCCTGTGAGACTATTTCTAGACTTGATCAGTATTTGAATTTGTACACTGCAAAAAGATTTGTTCTTACCATTATGATTAGGCATCTTCAAATCCATTGAGGGTGGAATAGAACAAAAAGGCAGAGGAAAGCAGAATTCCCTTTTTTCTCTTGAACCAGGACACCCATCTGGGACACCAGAACACAGACTGATGATTTGAGAACTAATATTGACCAGATGTGGTGATAGTAGGCACCCTTGTCTTGTTCCTGACTTTAGAGTGAGAGCTTTCATCTTCTCTCCATTTAGTATGAGGTTGACCATTGTTTTGTCATAGATGGCTGTTATCATGTTGAGGTAAAAAACTGTGATTCCTATTTATTTCATAGTTTTTATACTCCAATATTTATGACATCAACGCTTGTTTTAATTATATCTAAGAATCAGAATACATTTATGTATGAAATCTACCTTCTAGAATATTTTTTAAAATGCTGGAATATTTTTAATTTTTTAGAATATTTGGGGATAACGAACATAGCTTTTAGCTGAATTCAGAGGACTAACTATGGTCTGAGAAAAACACATAAGTAAATTTAAATTTTTTATTAGCAGTAAAAAGCCATAAAGTCCTAGAACCAGTCAAAAATGTCAGGAAAGGGGGCTGGGGATTTAGCTCAGTGGCAGAGTGCCTGCCTGGCAAGTGCAAGGTCATGAGTTCAATTCCTGGTACTGGAAGAAAAATAAAACAAACAAACAAACAAACAAACAAAAAATGTCAGGAAATGGAAATAGCCTTAAGTGTCTGTCAATGTAAATAGATAAAGAACATGCAATACCTACATAATCAAATATTATTCAACCACAAAGAACAGTATACTGATCAGGGAGATCACACTGAGAAAATTTTTAGTTAGTTATTAGCAGTTTCCAGAGCACAAAAATAAGTAAGACTAGTAGTAAAACAAAATAAAACAAATGTAGCATTGGACAATAAGACAATTAAATGTGTTTGCTGTGTTACATATCATCAGTCATAAACATCTGTTATGGTTTAGATATAAAGTTTGCCCCCAAATTTGCATGTGTGTGGAAGGTCATTGGATCATGGAAGTGATATATTCATCAATGGATTCATCCACTGGTAAGTTCAGTAGCTACAAGTGCTCTTAGGAGGGGAGGCCTGGTTGGAGGTGAGTCACTTGGGGTGTGACTTGGAAGGGTTTATTGTTGTCCCTGGCTCCTCCCTTCTTTTTATGCTTCCTGGCAGCCATGAGTTGAGCAACTTGTCCTCCACCATGTAGCTCTACCATCTTGTTTCTGCCTTGTAGTCTGTTGACCCTGGGCTAAAGCCATGCACCAAAATAACTAACTTTTCTTTTAGGTGGCCAGTATTTGGTATTGTGTCCCAGGAAGGAAAAGTGTCAAAAGCTGCATTGTGTGACAATTAGGAAGAGACTCTATGGCCCTGAAACTTCTGGAGGACCCAACTAATTTAAAGGGAAAATGGTACTAGGCATTCAGTCAGCCTATCCACCCTCCTTTCACATCTCCCTTCTGATACTGAGAATGTTTCTGCTAAGATCAGGAAGCACATAATTAGACTCCAAAGGGCTGTTTGGAATAACACTGAAAAAAGCTACTGAAGCTGAAGTATGACAAAGATGCCCTCTTTAACTATACTCTAGACAGATTTCTCTAAGCCCTCTCCTCAACTGGACACCAACTTTGGCCTATGAAAACTATACTCATGGCCAACATATATAAGCAAAAAGTCAATACTACTAATCATTGGAAAATTCAAATCAAAACAAAAAGATTTCAACTCACTGCAGTAAGAATGACTATTATCAAAAAGACTAAAGATAACACATGTTGTCAAGGATGTAGAGAAAAGGGAACCCTCACAAACTTTTAGTAGAGATGTAAATTAGTGCATGGAAAACAATATGGAGTCTCTTAAAATTTGAGGAGAAAAGTGTCTAGCACATGAGCCAGCAATTACACTACTAGGTATAGATCTGAAAGAAATGAAATTGTCAGAGAGACATCTGCTCTCCCATGTTCTTTGCAAAGCTATTCAAACTAGTCAAGAAATGGGAATAACCAAAGTGTCTACTAGCTGATGAATAGATAAAGAAAATATGGTACTTGTATATAATAAAAAAGAAAAATGTCCTGTTATTTGCAATAACATGGATAAAACTGTAGATTATTATGTTAAGTGAACTGGATCATACACAGAGTACAAGTACTACATAATTATGTTCGTGTAGACTCTAAGAAAAATTGATGTCACAGCAGTAGAGAGTAGGACGGTAGTTACTAGTGACTGGGAGAGTAGTGGAGAGGGACATATCGGAAGAAATTGATCAGCGTGTGTGCTAAGTCGTAGGAGTAAGGAGTTCTTCCACAATGAGAAGATACTGTGCATTTCAAAAAGCTGGAAGAGTTTGGATATTTTCACCATAAAGTAAAAACAAATGAGACAGATATTTTAATATGATTTAAATATTACACAATGTATGAATGTATGTATCTATGTATGTAAACAGCAAACATTTCCCCATAAATATGTACAATTTTAAGCTCTTGTGATTAAATAACAAGTAGATTTTAATTTTAAAAAAATGACGTGAAAAATGGAAGTTAAATATACAAGGCCTCTAGGAAGGGATAGACTGCTATACTGCTTCAAATGATCACCAGTGTAAGGGTTCTGTTTCCGGTTTTCTCAAACAAATTTCTGCAGATCAAAGATGCCAAACAATCCTCATTCTCTACAAAAGAGATATCATTTTTATTTCACTGTAAGAAATTTTTTTTCAATATTTCACACGTGTTTGGCACATTGAAAAAAACTACAGAACTCAACATAAATAATTTCATCCATCTCCCTCCTACTTCAATAAAATCTTATAAAATCACTAACAAAATGTTCCATAATTTTGAATCCTCTTTCTTTTCCATTGAGATCCATTTCAGTCTCCTACACATCAGAAGTGTTTTTCTTAGGGATCAGAAAGCCAGACATATCAAATGTAATCTTTAGAAGGATAATGCATCTTCTCCCAGGTTCTATGTGAGGATGCAATCCTAACTTCCTAACTTTCTATGTGAGGATATAATCCTAACTTCCATAATTATCAACTAATGACACAGTTGGAAAAATTGCACTCACATTGATCAACTCTGTAATTTTTTAACCTCCCTGACTACTGATCTCCCACTTGTAATCAAATAAGAGTACTTGAATAAAAAATAATTAGTGTGTTAGCCAACAAATGAGGGTATCAGAATGGTTTGAATCACCATAATAGAATATCTGACTCAAACGCATTCAAACAATTATTTAATCCCAGTACTGCACCTTCCTTTCAATGTCCAGTGTAAGTCAACATCATAAAATAACTGTTTGTTTCCTTCTGTCTCTCTATTGCCTTTCAGTTACATGTTTTTTTTTAGACATATTCCCTTCATGATCTCAAAGCCTGCAAATTTCTTTCTCCAAAAATAAATGTATAACGTTAATCAAAACTAAAATGTACATATGCTTGTGAATATGTAGATATATAATTAGAGGAGCTAATCCTGAAACTGTTGGGAAATATAGGATTATATTTTCAAACAGCAAGTATTCTTGTTATTTCTAATATCTCAATCCCATCTGTTTCCACTAAATAAACATGGTTGTGAATGGTTTGACCACTATTTTTCAAATATTTTATGATATATATATATATATAAATATATAGAGAGAGAGAGAGAGAGAGAGAGAGAGAGAGACAGAGAATTGGTCTCAGTATTTTAAACATTATAGAAAGATACTCTTAGCCAACCTACTATCTAACATTTCTTTTATGAAGCCTGTGAGTATAAATTTCCAAAGTAAAGTTGCCAAAAATTTTTGCTTGATTTCTAGGAATGTCTCAAAAGAAAAAGGTTAAGGTGTTGGTATTTATAGAATGCTTTCAAGATAGCTCAAAGCAATGCTAGTTCTTGCTCAGTCTGCTGTTTGCAGTGATCTACTTTGCCCAATTTTTGCCGACATATCACCAGTTTATTCATCTCTGCCCCAGCCACAGTGGTTCTCGTGCCATCCTGTGGGAGTGTATATCATGGACATGTCAACTCCCAACAACATGTAGGGACAGCAGTGTTCATAATACAGTGCATTACATCCATTCCTTTACTGCAGAGGCCCAATAATTTAAAATAGAATTGGCAGCTAACACAGAAGTGTAAAATCAGTGTTGGCATCAACAGAAGAGTTCTTTATATTGCTTTTTAGTCACAGTCTCAGTTTTTCCTCTCACTGCCAGGGTGTAAAATATTCTTTCTTCTTTTCCCTTTAACAGGTGTTACAAAGAGTCAATTTTCATGCTATGCTTTGTGTTGAATTTTTAAAAAGTGTTTACCCTTAGCAGAGACTCTGAAAAAAGTTTTCTCTACGGGAATTAGATGTTATTTTATATCAGTCATATTAGGATTCTTATGGTTATTTTCCATTTTGTGCAATATGTAGAGGTCTTTAGCATCTGAAAAGGGAAGGGCAATGTATTCCAACAGTGTTGGTTGTCTAAATTGCTGTTTTTACTATATTTACAGCTTCAGCAGTATTGAAAGTATCTTAGTACAAGTTGTCATAAACAGAGGGTGTTCTATTCAAAGAAGAGTTTAATCAGACTGACTGGAACACCTCGTCTATTCTTCATGCATTATTTTGTTGTGAGAAATATAAACCTTAGGGAATAGGGGAGCTTTACTGGAAAAATCTAGGTATCAAATTCAATGAGTAGAAATATAACCAGATACGTTAGAAAATTGAATAAATTTTTTGCTCCCCTACAATGGCAAGTAGAAATACCAAAATGACACCCAGTGTTTGGAAGCAGAGTTATTTATGTTGGTGGGCGCTGATCAGGATCATTCCCAGAATATCAGGATCCTATCTTTGGTGGTCTAAGGCTTGTACAGGATAAGCAGGCAGGAAGTACAGAGGCAGAATGGCTTGTCAGTTAGGGATTGGTTTATACCCTGTGTGTCATAGTGACCAGCTATGCATCACAGTGACAAGCCTTTTCTAAGAGACAGGAGCAACTGGAGCTGGAACAGGAAATATTACTTGGGCAAACTAAGTAATTGCAATATACTGGCTGAGGAGAGTGCATTTCCTGCTACATTTTTCCCCTCTTTTAGTTTCCCCAGCAAATCTTTCCTGAGCATGTTACATGTGATCTTCTGAGATAAAACTCAACTAGAATTTAAGCCTGTCTGTTCTGTAACATTACTCTGACAATATAATGAGGGAGTTAATCTGACTTAGGGTCATGTTCAATGTGTCTTGGATACTCATCAAATCTTAGTCAAGTGTTTGAATGATTGTTTTATTCTTTTTGGGTGACTGTCCATAGAGTTAAAGCAAAAAACACAGCTAGCAGGCGGGGGAGGCAGGGAAGCAAGACTGGGGTAAGCAACCTGAAAAGACACAAAAATCAAAGGGAATAGGTATGGAGCACTCCTGTGAGTGATGTCCTCAGGCTTCAGCCATGCATAGACTGGTCAGAGTCCAGAATGACTGGAGCAGGTCTCTGAGTGTGTTGTCTCATTAAAGTGAGCCTCAGAGGAGCTGTCCAAGTAAATTTTTCAGCAGATCTAAGGATGGATTTCAGAAACTTATAGAGGGTAATATCAGTGTGCAAAAAGGTCTACAGATATAGCTGGTCTTTTAATTTGTTACAAGCTGATTTTGAACTTTTCTAGAGCTTTATGGCCTGTACGGTGTATGTAGTTTTTAATTAATCCAGTTTTTGAGTTACCTCTGCTACAAATGCTGGCCCATTGTCACTATCAATGATTATGGGTAGACCATATATAGGAATGATTTTTTTTTTATAGCCAGACCCTATTCACTGTGTTCTCAGTACTGGTAGAGAACGGGGGATCAGGACTGATGACAAAGACACTAAAGCCTGAGCTGGCTGCAGGGGATACAGGTGCCAACACAGCAGCTTGAGCCTGCAGAATGTATGAGGGGGAAGGTCTGGTGGCTGGGGTTGATGTTTCAATCAGATCTCCCTCTGGAGGGGCCTTAGGCCTCTGGATTAAATTATTTTTCATCACTGGTTGTAGGTTCTCAAACAGCAGCAAGAAGCAGTTTGCTGTGCAGATCATCCCCCCAGGAGAGTTTTAGCCAAAATAGTTTTGTCCAAGGTAACCATAGCATATCTAGCCTGTCGGACTTCATTTCTGACAGAGTTACTTCCATGCATAACAGGATGTACTCAACATCTGTCAGGTCCCATCTTTAGAACAGTTCATCCCAGTGCAGTATATGGCACTTGGACAGTTAGGTCTTGGTCTAAGTTGAGCTTGTCAGCTTTCCTCAGGACAGTGCTTGTTAGAGCACAGAGGCAAAGGGGAGGGGCAGCCCTTAGAGACCACTAGGTGCTTTCAAGGACTGACAGTCTCAGTAAGCATCATTGCTTTTGCGAACTTAAGGATACAGATTTTATAGAAGCCAGCAGCTCTAATAAATTCATGGAGTTTCTTTCTCGTAACCAGTTTCTACCAGATAGGGTAGCAGAGCTCTTGAGACTTTGTAGCAGGAAGCTTGTGTGTCATTAATCAGAAGTGCTTTTTGAAAGAGGAAATAGGTTTTCAAACCTCTGGGAGGTTGAGTCCAGGTCAGTTGGGTTTGAGTTCAGAACTTGGGTCTTTCCATTTAAAGGCAAAGAGGGGCTGACTGACAGGAGCCAGTCAAAAGCAGAAGAAGCCATTTTTTAGGTCCAGGCAGGTGTAGCAGCAGATTATGAGTGATAGAAGACTGAAGCAACACATATTAAGGGCAATTGTGGCAGCATTAGCAGCTGGGAGATTTTAAACTGGCTTTATAGGCAGGAGAGGTGTGTTTTAGCAGTTTGATGGTCTATAGACATTTTGTAGTTTTGAAGTCTCATATTTTTTTTCCTTTGGAGACCATGATGAGTAGGGAGTCCACGAAAATAGTGTGATAGTTTTTGATCTCTTATGGCAATTGAGTCCAAGTGAGATGGCCTTTTATCTCAGGGTGGACTTATGGGAGCAACTCACAAGCAGAGGAAGGCATCTTTTAAATCCAGAACAGTCTAAAGGGTATTTGGGTCAGAAACCACAGAATGCAAGGTGTTGGCTGCACTGTTGATGGCACTGAGATTTTGCCCAAGGTGATTAACAATTTGTCAGTCTGATGTGTGGCTGGATGGCTGTTTGAGCTTCCCATGACATCTGACAGCAATGGGAAGGTCATGGTGAGATGGCATGGTTGATGGGAAGGACTGGAAACAAGTCCTTTGTTCATATCTCTTGGAGGAGAGTTTTTAGAACTTCAGGATTGTGGTTATCTGTCTCAGGCTGATGCAGACATTGTCTTCCTCTCAGGGAACAGTCAGAGTTCAAAGCACAGGGTTAAAGGAGAGGGAGGCTGACTGGCTTGGTGCAAAAGAGACAGTTGCTTCTAACTTGAGGAGGATGTCTCCTCCCCGAAGTGGTATCGAGACTGGCTTACACAGGGGATGTCCTCCCAGGCTTTAAGTTTGTGCCTGCCAGAAGGGGCAACAGGTAAGATTAGTTGCCCCAATGATAATAATGGTACTATGGGTTCCAGATGGTCCATCAGTCCCCTCAAACTGAGGTAAAGGTTATTATTTGATCCAGGTTAAAGCTTTTGAGAGTTCTTATCTTTTTAACTTAATTATTTTATTTGTTTGTGTGTGTGTGTGTGTGTGTGTGTGTGTGTGTGTGTTCACAACCTTTACAACTCATAGCCAGAGGATATGGTTGTCTATTGATTGTCTATATGGATTTTCTTACAGGCCTAAGATGCTTTTTTAAAAAAATCAGATTTCTAGATTACGGTGCTTGATGGGTTTCTTGTTCCCCTTTTTTGTATCTTTGAGAAGTGCTCAGTTTGGTTGTTTCCAGGTGAAGCAACCTTTTGAAAGCCTATGTAACCCATTTTCTAGAGCTAACAGTCCAAATTTCCTCCATATAAATGTGAAACTCAGAACGAATTGATGACAGACATCTCAGGTGGGCATTAGATGACTCCATCTGACCGGGACAGGTGTGTAAGCAACAGGCTCTGGAGGGAGGGCCTCTCTGGTCCAGTGAAGACAATGGCTGGTAGAATCCTTTCAATTGGCTGTAAGTACACAAGTCAGAAGCAGGGAGAGAAGCTACAGGTGTTGGCAGCAACTGTGGCGCTGATGAGAGTGCCAAGGTGGAATTCTCATGAAGAATGGGCCTCCTCTTATTTTTCTTTTTCTTTTTGCAGTGCTGGGGGTAGTTTGGTTTCATTTTCAATTTCATAAAAGCCCTTTCTCTTGTAGTCAGGAACTGTGGGTTTTAACTAATTAATTTCATCTTCCACTTCCTACATCCATGTTCTGTACCCTTGAAGGATGGAGCAACAGACAAAGGGTGTGTGCCTCTCAGAGACTATTCAGGTGATTACCTGGCCACACCCCTCTTGGGGACATAGGCGAGACTTAGCTAAGGAGGGCGCAAGGCCTCAGTTTGCCATGGGTTGATCACCACAGAACCACAGATGAGGGTCCCATCAGCACCACGATCAGGGCTTCCCAGGCTTGCAGCACAGATGGAGCAGCCTATTGCTTATGTTCTGTGTTCCACTCACGCGCACAAGAATTGTGCAGGCACTCAGTAGTTAAACATTTTAACCTCCCTTCCCTTGAGGTTGGCCTTAACTAATAAGACTTGATCCAGCTCTTCTGCTTGAACTGAGCATTACTAACAGACTAACTGAGGTGACCCTGGGGGGGTCTTACCAAAATCAGGTAGGCAGATAGACAGACAGACAGACAGACAGACAGTGTCTTCCTCTCTTTGGGGTCCAATGTGAGCTGCTCAAGCAGGGAGCCAGGAATTCTCCTCTAGAACACTGAAGGGACTCAAGAAAACTCAGGGGCATGCCTTCCAGTGGGAACCTGGAGAAGTCCTTGTTTCATCCATGAGAGCAAAGACTGGTAATCCAGGAGCACAGTTGGTCTTCCTGGCTGACACAGCAGATGAAACAGGAAGCAGAAACAGCAAAATGATACCCAAGATTTGAAGGCAGATTTATTTACATTGAGGGGCACTGATCAGCATCATTCCCAGAACATTAGGCTCGTATCTCTGGTGGTCTAGGTCTTATATGAGATAAGCAAGCAGGAAGTACAGAGGCAGAATGGCTTGTCAATTGGGGATTGTTTTATACAATGTGCATCATAGTGACCAGCTATGCCTCACAGTGACCAGCCATCTCTAAGAGATAGAAGCAACCAGATCCAGAACAGGAACTATATTACCTGGGTAACTAACAAACAAATATACTGCAAGAGGGGGCATTTTCTGCTACACTGCCAGAAACTTAAGTGGAGAACAAATAAGAAGTATATGACAAGCAGAACCTTGAATGGAATGTTATTCTTTAAAGTAAAAATAACTAAGAACTAAACATTGAGTCAAATTGATTTATATCTTCTCAAGTCTGGACTAATACATACAAATATGATAAACAGTACATTGAGGCAGAGTCATGAAGCTTGATACCACAGAAAATGGAAAATTTGAGTACTGCACACAGTATAACTAACTTAATTTTACAACATTGAGTTTTGCAGATCTGTAATTTCTCTCACTTCCTCCTTGACTAACATCATCTTGGGATACACTGAATGAACATATGCATCCACACTATCTCATCTGGTAAAGTACTATACAGTAGAAAGTCACAGGATGTAGCATAAAGTGGGTAACTGTAAATATTAGTCCTTACCAGAATAACCAAAATCAAGTACTCTGGAGACGGAACATTTTGACCAGTCTGCTACCTAAATTTTTTTTCTGATAACACATCACTCAGAACTTGGAGATTAAATAATATTATAGTTCACTCTTTTATGTACTTATTCATTCAAGAATAGCCATTATATGGCCAGAACAGCACTGTTATGTATTCCTAATACTAAAAATTTAAATTTTATTATCTCATATACATTAAGTATATTTAGTGATAAAAGTAAGGGAAAGTACACAGGTAAAGCCTAAAATAACATAGCCACAAAAACTAATTTTAAAATACTTCAGAAAATTCATAGCATTCATTAAGAGGGAAAGGAAATCCAAAATATTAAACTAAAAACTTTTAGAAAGGAGTATAAATACAGGAACTCCAAATTACATTTAAGTAACAACAGTTGCATTTGCAAAAAAAGGTGTTTTGAGTTGACAAGATCTGTAGTTTGCAAATTTAATTGTTCAGTTTATTGAGTAGTTACTTAAATTCTGGTTTTAGCCTAAAAGATTCAAATTTTATTGATAAAGAACAAAATCTTTCAAGAATTGTTTCCATGAACGTACAAAAACTGTATATTCTTTTAGGTACTAATAAGTCAGGTGGCATTATTCTTTGTTTCTAAGTTGTAAAAAACAAAAACTACACTAAACTTTGAGAAGAAAAAAATTATTATTCAAAATAAATATATAAAAGAGAAAATTATACAACCATCCTGAAGAAGTTCATGTAAAACGTACATCATGATAACATTCATAACCCAATTCAAGTCCAATCTCAATTCTCTCAATTTCTCTACTATCTCTATACACCAAGTTGGCAGAATCCTTCCTGGTGTCATCTCATTAACTTTCTAATTGGTGTCTCAGCTCATATCTTTACATCATATTTTCTGTCCATTCAAAGTGACCTTATTAAATTGCACTGTTCTGTTCAAAACCTTCTAATGTTCTGTGCAAACCTAATATGAACCAAATTTCAATCAGATAAAATCCAAACTTCTGTAGTTCCATATGTTCCTAAAGAATCTGCCCACATTTATCCTCTGCTATTCACCTAGTCCCCATCCCTTCTGGTCAGTGAACCCCATTGTTGAGCACACCCCACCTAGATTTGCCTGGAACTTCTGCAATTGCTATGTGTTACCTGCACTTGAAACATTCTTTCCCCAAATTTTCAAATGGCTCAGTCCTTTATTTTATATTAGTTTTTACCATATTTTTATTTTCTCTTTCGTAATTTTCCTGATTGCAATCATTCAATCCATTCTTCCACATTCTCTTTCTTTTCTTTATGGAATAATACACATTTCCTTTTAATATACTATATAATTTATTTACTCATTTTGTCTGTTGCCTAGAATGTTAATACCACCAGGATTGGGACTTTTGTGCTTTTGGTTTATAACTGCATAAAAATGCCATGAATTTTACTTGGTATATACATGAGTTTCTTTAATATTCAGTGACAGACAGATCTGTTAAAACATTGACATCCAATTGACACATGTCATTTTAAAATAAGGATATGTACTGTAATGATAAGGAATTTGTACCTCAAACTAAAAGAAATGACAGCAGGACAAAGACCTGGAAAATGAGTAGGGAAAAAAAAGATTCCAAAAAAAAATTGGCAATTGCATAGTCTAAGATGGAAATATTGTATTGCAAACAAATTAGCTCATTATCATTTGTATTCAATATTATATATTAAATTTATACCAAAAATCACTAGAAAGAACTTTTTAAAATACAAATCACTATGAAGTAAAAGGTAAAATTATCTTCTGGGATTAATATGATTATCATCTATCCAGAAAGCATTAGAGAAATGGGTAAGAGGAGAAAATGGTGCATACTAAACTGTAGTTAAATGGGCTAAACCCAGAGAACAAATAAGAAACTCCTTGGGGCTGTCAGTGCAGTTTGGGATGAGTCTGAGGGAGGCTGAAGTTTCTGCAGACAAAGTCAGTGAACTATTTTATACTGTTATTATTGATATCCCCTCAATCATTTTCCTTGGGTGTAGATGTGGGGACATCATGCATTATTCTTCAGGATTTCTGCATGAATAATTTACCTTTTCTGATTTCCCTCACACAGCCTTATGTTTTCCTTGTTTCTTTTGGCATTTGTTCTCTTTTGATGACCTTGTTTCCTTTCTCATATGCATCAATCTGAACTGCAGCCTTTTCAAGTAATATCAGGGCAATTCTGTTTGCACGAGGGTACATAGCAACTGTGTGCTCATAATCAAAGAACAATTCACTGATCATGAAGATGATTTCATCTAAATATATTTAGTAGCAGCGAGCATTGCTTAATATTGGGGAAATAATGTACCCCCCAGTCAAATGAAATGAATTATCCTCAGAAATGAAGGATTAGCAGGTTTACACAGAGCACAGTACGTATATTTTTTAAACTAAAATTTGTGTAAAAGAAATCTGTTTCAACAGATGATTGTACACAATCCCATGTGAAAAAAAGGAATTAAGACTCATTAAATGACAAATGTTTAAAAATGTAATGGTGCTCTCTATATACTGATTTACAAATACAGTCCACTCTATTAAATAGTCCTTGCTCATAACCAAATTGCATTTACTTCTTTTTAAATGAATTTCTATTTGTTCTTTAAAAAAATCCCTTTATTCTTCTCACGCTTTCTTCATGATTCTTCTTCCCAAACATGTTTGAAGCATGAGCATACACAGCTGTAACCCAGCTACTCAGAGGGTGAGGCAAGAGGGTTAGAAGTTGAAGTCCATCGAGAGGAACCCAAGAAGACCATGTTTTAAAATAAAATAAAAAGGGCTTGAGTATCTTTCGGTAGTGGAGCTCCTTCCTAGCATTTGTGAATCTCTGGGTTCAATAACCCATATATCAAAAAAAAAAAAAAAAAGACAAAACAACTTTGCTTTTCGATTTATGGTTGTTAGTTCTTCATTTATAGTTTTTACTTTGCACGACATATATATACATCCACTTACTTTTTCTTCTCTTTTCTATGGTTGGAATTATAATTTTCTTTTCTAAACTCAGCCCAATACTATTTTCTGACATGATCGGTTGAACAGGCATGAAGACTATCTGCATGTTCTGTTGTGCTGCATTAGTTTTTATAAAACACGTTTTAGGTACTAACAAAAACAGTGATGCAGATTAAGTTAGAGTTCAATAATGTATTCTTTTTTTACTAAGTGGTAAACTCATTTTCTCACCCTGAAGTGTAAAACCACGTGTACACGTGCACACACACACACACACATGAGTGCGCACGCACATACACACATATACAGAGGCATTCTGAGGCTGGGAGTAGGCAATTTAGAGAACTCTCTTGCCACTATTTGTATATAAAATATGTTTATCTGAGTATTTAACATTTTTAGACCTTAGCATTTTTGCCTCTAAAAATCAGAGAATTACATAAAATGGTTGTGCAATTATATTTGCTTCTAAAATTGTTTTAATTGGTTGTGCAAGGTAATAAATAATTTAAAGTATTTTAATTTCCTAATAAAATAAAAACAGAGAATGATAATAGAATGTTCTGTCTTTATTTAATCATAAATAACCTCTTTAATGTTAACCAGAAGGGAAACACATTTTGTAAAGTTCTTCATTTCTTTGGCCCTGGCTGTAGCCAACATTTTGATTGAATTGTAAATGAAAGACACTAAAGAGCAAAATACCCTCAAGAGTTGCTATAGGCCAGCAGCCTTTATGTGGGCCCATGTTTCTCTAAATTTCAATGTTATTTCGCTGTTTGGGGTTTAAAGTATTTATGTAAGGCTTCTATGTAGGGCGACAATTATCCCATTTTCATTTTTATGATTTCAAATGCCACATTAACTGCATTGGTATTGATTCAGAAAATAAAATGGCAATCAGTACTCAATGAATTGGATAATTTCCTTATGAGCATGCAAGCCTAGTGTCTATCTGCTTTTATACCCCTGTTTTTATTTCAGCTCCCAGGACACCTTTCTTTTACAAGCCATTAAATTGTTCAGAGTGTGGAAGGTTATGGATTATTTAGTTTATCATAATAAAAAAATCCATTCGGTATAATCTCTGGAAAAGGTAGGCCACATTTGAAACAATTTTATTTATTATTCTTTTATAGTAATAAAACAGTGTCTATTAGATCTATAAATGCATGAATAAACATTTTTAGGAAAAATTTTCAGGCATCATGACTTTTAATTATGGTTCATATTCCCAAACCAATAGATTTACACAGTATGATTCTTTTCACTGTCAAAACAAAGGAAAATAATAAGTCTCTGTGGTAGCTGCTTTTCTCTCATTGCTGAGACAAAATACCCAACACACACAAGGTAAAGAAGGAAAAGTTTATTTAGCACACAGTTTGTAGAGGTTTCAGTACATAATCTGCTGGATCCAAACCAGGATGGCCCATGGCAGAAGGTCACCCATTCATGGCTGTGGAAGACACCAAAAGCAGCAGGGAGGAGAGCAAGTCTGCTTCAGTCTCTTGTATTGTATGCAGGTTACCCGCCCTAGGGTAGGTGTAGCACTAACACCCTTAATTCCAGGACTGGATCATTAATTAGTCACAAACTCTAGATTCAGCTACCTCCAAAAAGCCTACCTCCCATGACTGCATGAAGCTTTGGGGAGACATCTAGACACAAACTACAACAGTCTCCATATTGAAAACAGTAACTGTTAAGAAAACAATAAACTTCATGAAATAAAAAATATTAAGATCCACAGCATCCATCCATCATGAAATTTTACTTTTGAATACAGCTTTTACCATCCAAAACAAGTTGGCATCTCAACAAAAGTGAAAGTCAAAGAATAAAAGCACCCTAGGCAAGAAGGTAGTTAGGAAGAATTTACTGGAAGTACTAGAAGAAAAAAAGCCCCCAGTAGTCAGGAGGGGTCCTAGAGAAGGGTTACCAGGTTAAGCTCCTTATCTAGGGTCTTTTATCTAAGTGGTCAGGTACCTGGCCATAACAGGTCATGAAGGGCTTGGCCTACGGAATTTGGGTGTGGACTGGCCATGATTTAAAATGATCCACAGAGAAACATAGGATGCAGTAGGCATGTACCTACTGATCAAGGGCTCTTTGTCCAGACAGGATTCTTGCTGTGTAATAAGGGAGAATAGAGCAAAAGGGAAGAGGGTGTCAGTTACAGCCATCACTTCTCTGTGTTTGTTTCTACATTCTTGAGCTTAGCAACTTACATGACTTGAGATAACTCTTAACTTTATGCGTATGTTGTTTTCTTCCTACAGCTGTCCAGCCTGCCTCCATGTTAGGCTTTGCCCACTACTAGCTGCCTGTTTTTAGCTAAATAGTTAAACTATCTGTTGTACTACTATGCAAAACTTTAAGCACAGGATTACTGTTTCCATTAAACCCCTCTGGCAGTGCCTATAAGCATGACATTTTAGGTTGGAAAAAAGACATGATGGAGGCAAAAGGAAAAGAGGAAACATGGAGGGGATGAAAAAGAATTGATCTGTGTTTTGTAAATGTACCCACTCCTCAAGATGACTGTAATCACATACACTGAAAGCATATACTAAAAAAAGGTTTTAAAAAAATAACTCCTATAACTCACACATGTGAAACTAATTCTGATCCTTCTTTGTCATTCCTTAAGGCATATTTTGAAAAGCTAAATAATATTTCCCTAAATCACCCATTGGGATAGTCAGCTACTAGAGTTTTACTTAAAAAGTTTCACAATCACAAAACCCAATGTGTGCAAAATTAA
Organism: Chinchilla lanigera; assembly: GCF_000276665.1. NCBI lineage: Eukaryota > Metazoa > Chordata > Mammalia > Rodentia > Chinchillidae > Chinchilla > Chinchilla lanigera. The sequence continues at coordinate 3,322,948 of NW_004955463.1, forward strand.
ATTCATAATCCTCCCCAAATATGCCTTCCTTTGGTGTTTCCACAAGAGCTGTTTCCCTTGGGCTGCATTTCTATTTGGAAGTACTGAGCCAGGGTAACGCTTATGCCTTGAGAGCAGAAATTCACTGTCCTTGGCTCAGGTCCTCCAGGGCATTTCTTCAGGCTATTTGTTGAGGGGAAACTTCTGATCTGTTTTCTCACAATGAACTTCTGAGGAAGTCATCTCAATACCATCTCTGCCTAGGGCTACAGAGTAGATATGTTTAACTCAGGAGTAAAAATTAGAAGTTCATTATGCCCACATGTGTAAAGAACACACAGTTTCAGCTTTATCTGTAACTGGTATTTGGAACTCCACTCTTATGTCAATCTTTCCTTTAAGGGAAGAAGAAAGCATTAAAAAACACTCAGTGAAGCTAGCTTGTTAATAAATGTGTGTGTCTGCTCACCTTTACCTTTTTGAGTTATTATTCACATTCTATCACATTTAGCCCTTTACACTGACCTGAACGGCTGGATTTGGTATAGGGACAAAATTTTGTACGCATTACCACTAATTCCAGAATATTCTCATTCATCCCCACCCTATATTCAGTATCTATTAGTAATACTTTTCCTCTGCCTTCTTCCCTACCTCTTGTCAGCTATTAATTTATTATCTGATTCTGGATTTGCCTATTCTAGACATTTTATAAGCAGAATCTTATAATATGTAGCTGTTTGTGCCTGGATTTGTTCATTTGGCATGATGTTTTCAAGACTCATTTATTTTGCAGTTATTCCTTGTTATAGGTAAATAGTATTTCATTATGTTCCAGTATGTTTATCATGTATCAGTTGAAAGATATTTGCTATGTTTATTTTTTGGATATTACGAATAATAATATAATAAATATATATGACATGA
>NW_004955463.1:3323953-3333554 GCF_000276665.1 Chinchilla lanigera
ATATAAACTTTTTTTCTGGTACTGGGAATTGAGCTTAGGACTTCAAGCTTGCCAGGCAGGCACGGTGCCGCTGAGCTATATTCCTGGCCCTTATATAGTTATTCTGCATGTACCTATATTTTCAATAATTTGGGGTATATGTCAAGGAGCAGAACTGATCGTATGAATCGTATATTTGACTTCTGAAAATTCAAAACTATTGTGAAAGTGACTGCAGCACTTTACAGTCCCATCAGCAAGATCTAGATTGCAATTTTTTTTAAGATGCACATCAATGTTTATCATCCTTTTAATTATTAAATTCCGAGTATCTCATCAAGGATTAGATTTCCTTTTGATTAACAAGTAATGTTATTGTTATGGTTTGTGTCTGGATGTCCCCCCAAAGCCTCATGCTGTCTTGGGGTGGCAGGGGGGTGGTCTTCTAGAGTTTATGATTGATCCATGATCCAAGGCTGAGATTATGGGTGTCAGTGCTATACTTGCTCTGGGGTGGATAGTTTGCATATGTAAGGGAGAGAAAGAGGCTGCTTGCTGCTACTCTTCTCTTTTTGCTGTCTTCTGCTGCCATAAACAGTTGCCCTCTGCCATGTGCCACTCTGCCTTGGAGCCAGCTGAGTACAAACTGAAATCTCCATAGACTGTGAGCTAAATAAATCTTTTCTTCCTTAATTTTGGGTGTCAGGTATTTTGTCTCAGCAATGAGAGAAAAGTAACAAAGACAGTTATCAAATTATTTTTTCATATGTTTTATGGCCTATTTTTTTATTTTCTTTGGCAAATATGGTTTCCTTGCCATCCTGTGCCATGTCAATTTCTTTGTAGTTCATAAGAACCTTTGAAGATATTGAAATTCTCATTTTCTGCCCAATATAGAAAGCACAACCAAGGGTTACTACCCTTTACTCACCTGAACTTGAGCAATGCCCAAGGGCCAACTCTTTTTTTCTAAAACTTACTACAAGGTGGCAGAGATAAAGAAAACAAAGATTCTCCCCAAACCTGTCTGAAACATTCCAAACCAGAACTGAAGAACACCAGCTCTCCCTGCATGACCTACACTAACCTTCCTTTACCTAGGGCTCATGGAAGATTCATGCACATGGACAATAACTCATACAAACAATCACAACAGAGTGAATCACGGGAAAGGACATGGGCAATAGAACTGACATGACTCAGTGCCCTGTCAATCATGTATTTACCCTCTGTGAGACTTGATGGGAGACATTTGGAGATGTTGTAACGCTTTAAATCACTACACATCATGCCCTCAGTGCCAGCGCCATTTTCCTTTTCCTGGAGAAAGTCTGCTTACTCCAAGCATATCATTATCTTAATAAACTTTGCTGCTATTTTATTACCACCATGTGCCATGGCACTTTCTTTGTTTGTCATGTATAAGAACCTGGTGCCCTGTCCCTGAACCCTATAACCCCTGGTAACACACCTGCTTTTTAATTCAGTTATTCATCTTTCTTATTGTTTAACTATAATATTCTTTATACATTTTGGCTATTATATTTTTATCATATAAACAATTGCCTAGTATTTTCTCCAATTATGAGTATTGCTTTGCATTTTTTATTGTATCTTTTGAAGCAAAAGAGGTTTTTTTTTTCAAGAAATGCAATGTCTCTTTTTGTTTTGTTTGTGTGTTTGTGCCTTTTATGCTATATCTAAGCAACCAAGATCACAAAGAGGTACTTTTCAAGGAATTACAATTTAATTTCTTATATGTATGTTGTTGGTCCATTCTGAGTCAGTTTTTGCCCATGATGTGAAAAGTAGGCCAGATGTCTATATTTTTTTAGCATTTTTTTCAATTTGGAAGACAGCAAAGGGTTTGTTATTTACTAGGCCTTTGTAATTTTAATAATTACTATACAAATGCTGACTGTTCTAATACTTTGGCTCTACTGAATTCAGTCTTGAACTCTCCTCTGAGCTTCAGCATTTCATTCCTGGCACTATCTTCTGGATATATATGATAACACTAAACTATTTCCTAAAAATCAAAAACTTTAAGACTGCTCTGCAGGGGAGCTGAAACGCTCCTTCCCTCGAGTGCTGGCTGGCTGCTTCTCACTCCTCAGTCCTCTTTGGAGCATTACTTCCTTAGCTATTTAATCCCTCACCACTGCAGGGGAAAAGATGGACACATGCAAGCAGAGCTTTATAAGAGGGACTTAGGAAGAGGACGTAGGATTGAAAACTGATGCTAAAGAAAACAGAAGGATTACAAGTAGCAGATGTTGAACACCTGAAATTTGTAGTGCACACAGTCCCTGGAGCTATGTGATACTCTGTGGGAAGTCCTCTATGTAAACACTAACTCATAGTTGGAATTGATGAATGCAAATACAATGTCAAAAAGAGATCTGCCAACTGGACTGGGCAAATGGCCAAAGAGGTGAATAAGTCAGAAAATACGAACGTCATGAGTTCGATTAATAAAAGAAAAAAAAAAAAAAAAAAAAAAAAAAAGGAGTATTAAGAGTCATACTGAAAGTAGAGGGTGCCTTTTCCATAAGGATATCATCCATGAAAGCAAAAGAGTAGAATTTATAACAGAGATATTTCAGAGTTTGATCTTAAAAGCAATGTTTTCTATTCATGATTAGATATAAATTGTATCCATTCAAATGAAGGTGATAATAACATTGAATGATAATCTATGTAGCTAAAAAATTTAAAAAGAAGACTATATTCAGGCATCATAGAAGAGTCATCACATAAAAATGAGATTTCTCAAGGTGATAACAAGAGTTGGGGATCAGAATTTGAGTGGAAGCTACTCAAGAAGGTATAAGTAGGACTGAAAATTCTTGAGAAAAATTCACATTAATTAACAGTGGCTGCCTAGGAAACTCTCTTTGTTGAGAATGATTCTGAGACAGGCGTCAGGTTCAAAAGGAAAAAGCCATTAATGAGACTGGAAAGAAGAGAAAGTGGTGCACTTCTAAAAGAATAGCTTAGCAGTTGAATGATGCAAAAGTAGTACAGATGCTTCTTGATTTACAATGGGATTATGCCCAAATGCCATACGAATGTCTCATGTCCCTACTAAACGTCACTACTTAGCAACACTTCACAGGAGAATATTGGGTGTTTCTCCTCATGATCATAGGGCTGAGTGGAAGCTGCCACTGCCCAACATCGAAAGACTGTGTCACATCATATCAAACTTCAAATTTTGAAATATAGTTTCTACTGAATATGCGTGCCTTTCTCACTACTGTAAAGTCAAAAAAACATTAAATCAAACCATCATAAATCAGGCACCATTTATATGATAAAAGCATGAAAATCTCACAGTACAGGTTGAGAAGAGCTGATGAAAATTACATAAAAGAAAGCAGGAAGCAAAGAGAAGGTAAATCTTTTTTGCAAAACCTAAGCAATGGTACCAATATGAGTAAAAGACTCTGTGTGAGAAAACTGATGCAGAGTTGATCAAAACAAGAGTGAGCAACAGGAGGAAGACTTGGCTTTAATTATATACCAGAAATAAACCTTTTGAAGGAAGTGGTCTCTATAAGACAGACCCTTTGCTGACACAAAGCCAGACCCTTTGTGAAACTTGCATTTCTTCTCTGACTCAATGTAACATAACTATGTGACTGGACAACATGATTTTCCTCTCCACATTTTCCTTTAAGAAGAAAACAGGAGATAAGTTTTTGTTTAACTGCAATAAACATCACCCCCAGACAGCAATACCCTCTAAGTGAGTGTTGCATTTGCCATGTAAATTATCATTAAGACTTACTGCTTTTCTGAAGTTGTTTTGTATTGATTTCCACTACATAAGCACCATCAAAGGAAAGACGTAGGATTTGATTATCAGTTAAAATGTCAGTTGAACTGAAAGTCAGTGGGTGGAAAAGCTTGAGAGCCACTTATGATTTTAAAACTGAGCAGACAAAGTTAGTTGAATAAGCAGACGTTCCTTTTAAATATCACATTAATTTTTCTGTGCAAGATATGAGAAATGATATTATAAATGTCCCTTCCAGTTGATAAAACACAAGACCAAATATAAAGAGAATCTCAACTGGATACACATACAATAATTATCTCACATCAATAAGATGGTCATAAAGGACTTCTACAATTTTATCCACAGATATGTGGTAGATTTCCATATCAAACAGAAAATTAATATTCTGTCAGTACCTGGTGAATAATAATAGCAAAGTCTTTGGTGAAATTCACTTGTAAAAGGAGTAGTATTACCTTTCTGGACATAAAAATCGTACATAATGAGTTCACTCTTGACAGTACAGGTTTCACTCTGGTAATATTAGCTGTTTGCAAGCTTTTCTTTAAGCTAGATTAGATTCATGCATTTTCCTATCATGCAGACAATTGCTTCTGAGCCCCTGGGACCTCTGTCAGAAAGCACTTTCTCCCATCTTCACATCCTGTGGATTTCTAAGGAAGAATCATGCTTATTCAGCTATAGAAAAATATTTTTGACCATTTAAAAGCTATATTTTATATTCCCAAAAGATAAAAGATGGAAGTTCATCATTATTAGCAGTCTGCATTCCATTCTGCACACTACTCCAATACAAAGGCTTATGAAGATATATCTTTTATTTCTCCAAGAAATAAAACATTAAAATTATGTTAGGAGATAAAATATCCTATAAAACAAGTGTTGTAAGATAGAGTAAAATATGACTTATATAAATAAGTTTTCACATGACATGATTTATCATTTTATTATGTACCTACTCAATATGCACAGTATGCAGAGAGCTATATATCTCCACAGAATCTCACATGCATATTGTCTCTAGGAATTTATATGGAAAATAATCTAAATAAGTCATGTTTGAAAATTGAAAGTACACTGAATAAAAAATTTGTAATAAAATAATAAAAGAGCATGATATTGCAGACTGATCTGAATTTTTATAAGAATTCATAAAACTGAAAAAAGACTAACGAAAACACAAAAAATTCAAACTATGATTTCATATTATGACTTAGTTTCTCAGTCCTCAGCCTGAAGTATTCAGCAATGCTTGCTGATTTGCACAGGTATCATCTATTTCTGATGGATATAAGTAAAGATGAGAATCATACAATAAGAAGGAGAATTTTGGAGCTTCTGAATTATGCTTAAGTTTAAAGCTCTATGACTAAAGTTAATAGGTATTCTTTTCTGGTTAGTTTGTGATAATTTTAAATCATAAAGTATAAATGCAAACTCAGTTCAGCCATTAATAAAAATGTGGCAACATCTGACACCAACATTTCCATGCGTGGAGATAACATACATGCACTTATCTCTCACTGCGTGTGACCACTACACATTGTCTCGGTTTGGCTTCTGTCATTGCTATTAAGGGGCTTCAGCTAGAAGAGGAAACCCACCCAGGACAACATAGTTCTTGTGGAATAGAGAGGAGGGGTCAGGAGGAAACTGCTGAAAAAGACATGACCTCAGAGTTTGGTGAAGTCAAACACCCCTATGGGAAATGTTCCCTGGGGTAGGAAAGTAAACAAAGACCCATAAATCCAGCTACCTGAAATCATAAGTGTGATTTTTACTTGACAGCCTCATTTTAAGGAGGAGGCAGGCAATTTGGACAGAGACATTAAAACAGACATGGGGTTTTCTTTTGTTTTCTTTTGTTTTTTTAACTTACTCTGGCCCATCTCCTAGATTATTAAATTGTCTTTTTTACTGTCTCTGTTTTCAGGTAAATCTGTTATCTCTTTGGTGTATACCCTTTCTGTTTCACCCATCTCTATTTCTGGCTTATATCATCAGGTTAGGGTTTGACTTCACTTCTCTTCCATACTAATTCTGGCTGAATATTTCAGTATGAGCAAGAGACTCTTATTTCTGGCACATAGGATGAGTTTATGTACCACAGATCTTTCTCTCTTTCTCTCCCCTTCTCTCTCTCTTTTCTTGAGACAGGTGTTGCTATGTAGTTCAGGCTGGCCTTGAACTCACTATGCAGCCCAGGGTGGCCTTCAGCTCATGGAGATCCTCCTTCTTCAGCCTCCTGAGAGTTGGGATTACAGGCATGTGCCACCATGCATGTCTTACACAGATATCTTTCTTCATATTGATTTTAGGAATCATTTTTCTGAAGCAGATGCCTCATAATCACTAATGTAGTATGAAGAAGTAGGTTTCTGGACATCTTTATTTTAATTATAATGTTCTCTGATCATAATTTTATACAAGTAAACTCTGAATCTGGCCTCTTTTGTTGAAAACTGTGCACATGCACCCCCCCAAAATTACAGCTACATGCCAAATTATTTACAAGAATTCTTTTCACAGAAGAATTTTTTAATGAACCATGATCTTTTAATGAACAATAATCTTTTTTAATGAACAATGATTAATACATTTGGAAAAAATTTTCCAAGTATTCCGTACTAGTAGATACTTCATGAGACAATTAAGAATAAAAGAGAATATAAAAATTATAATGAAATAAGTTTTTTGCTCATGTAAATAATAGAATTATTACATTTAAACTCTTTTAAATGAAAATACATAAAACAATTTAGAGAAAGATACTAACTTTTCCAATCACCACATGGTATGATTTTTGCTGTTTTTTTTGTTTTGTTTTGAGGTACTAAGGGTTGAATCCACAACCTTTCCACTGAACTACATTCTCAATGGTTAAGTTTTTAATTTTGTGACAAGTTTTTGCTAGGTCTCTCAGTTGCCCAGGCTGGGGTCAAACTTCCAGGCTCCCAGAGGACTAGGATTACCAGCAGTACCAGCATGTTTGGTGACAAAGTCTGTATTTGTTTTGGTTTTTCTTGTTGCTTCTGCTGCTGTTTTGCTATCAGTCCAGGAGGGCATCTCTCATAAGTCTTGAGGAACAGAAAGGATTTTCTACAGACCAGGCATCGCTGTTACTCTTCTTAATCATCTTGTCCTCTGAAAACAGAAAGTTTCACTTTTTCTTACTGTAGAGGCCCTGCTCACAGCCACAAACACTTATTTTTCTTTTAAAATAATTTCTACCCCGGTAAACAAAAGGAGGAAATTTTGTATCTCAAGTGGAGAGCTTTGGGTGGGCTAAAACATATGGTGAATCTTGCTATGTGCATCAGTGAAGTTTTCTTCAATATTACCAATAAATATTAATCACACTTCAAATAGAATAATGAATTTATGGTCTCCTGGGGTCAACCACATATCATTACATGTGCATGTGTTTGATGTGACAGTTCTCCTGTTTGCATAGATGTACTCTTAGTATGCTAAACATCTGTCCTCATTTCATCCCTGGCTTACAGTATAAAATACCTTCTATTAGCTTGCTGCTATGGCCATATCTAAATCTTTCTTCTTAAATCTTGGTTTCAATTCAAAAAACACATTTATATGTATTGGGAACCTACTTCATACTGGGATCTCTGATGCACTGGGAATACAAAATAAGCAACGTCAGTAATATCCCTGATCGTCCTCCTTTGTTTGGAATGGGAGCAAAGTGTGGCAATAAAGACAAGAGTAACAGAAGGAGGACTTTTACTCTGATCAGATTGAAAGTTTTCAGAATTCCCTTTTGTTAGGATGAGAAGAAAGAGAATGGGCTTGAGGGAACTTTTTATTGAAGAACAAAAGACTGAAATGATTTTGGCAAACTTCCTTCTGTAGTTACCACTTTCACCTCTTACACTGTTTTAGTCCAAAAGCATTCTCCTTGGACTTGCACCGCACCTGAGGTCAAGCCACACATGAGTTCTACGAAATGCCTGGCTCCTTACCGCAGCCTCACTCTCCACACCCTGGCTCATCTCCGCCACTCATTTCTTTCCCCAGAGACCACTTTATATCTCTAATTGCTTCAAAATGCTTTCAGAACGTTTCTACCAACATTTGCCTCTTTTCTTTCACTACAATGTCATCAAATACCTCCTCACATTTTTTTTATGCAATACGAAAGGGTGTGTTATTTACTAATATACTCCCACCCCCCTGTAGCTAAGAATGAGTGTCACAACTTGTTTCATTTCTGTGTCTTATGCCTACAGAAGGTCAAATAGCAACTTAGTGGATATGTGGTGCTAAATTCTACTGAGTGAAAAACACAGCCTCACCAAAGTCACCAGGACCCTCGAGCATCAGAGGTCACAGCTATATAGAACAACTGCCTACTGCTCACAGGGGAGTATCATGTGGCTATGAACAAAACAAACCAATAAACTGGTAAGAAATACATGCTTAGAAAATCAACAAAGTCACATGGCAGTTTTTAAAACTTTTGTCATAGATGCTTATTCTCATAACCAAGATGAAAATGGAAAATTAGGCTAAGAGGATCTGTTCTTTCCTTTACGATTGCATAGAAATGATAATAATGGTAAATTTCAAGGACAGTCACGCTGAGCTTCACAATGGGAATGTGTTCTGGGAAAGGCGTCCTTGGGTAGTTTTGTCTTTGTGTAAATATCATAGCATGTACTTACCCCAATCTGCATGATATAGATCAGTCATTCCATGTGGACTCAGGATGCAATCAAGAAGCATGTTAAGCATGAAATGTGTGAGGCAGTGTTTTACAGTAACATTTTTATAAGTAGGAGAAGCGTACTCTAGTGATAGAACATCATAGCATAGTAAATACATAGCCAGTAATATAGTTGTTTGTTAATGTGATAAACTGCCTGTGCTGTATTTTATTTTGTCGTATGTGCTGCAGATTGAGCACTGCTGTTTTCAGAGTAGGTTTATTTCAGAGTAGGTTTATAACAGCATTATCACAAACACAAAAATAATGCATTATGTTACATTAGCATGGCAACAGCTACATAATATGTATTTTTCAGCTCCATTATTTGCATACATTGTACCAAAATATCATTATGCAATTTCATAAATATGATGATGATGATGATAATATTGTGCTTACTGTATTTCAGGTTCTGTTCTACTGGTTTGTGTATGTTATGGCCGTTAATCATCAATACAGTGTTATTATTTACATTTTAGAGAGTAAAAAATGAAATCACTCGGCCAATGCCATATAGCCAACCTAAGGATGTGATATGAACTCAGTCACGGAGGTTTTAGTATCCCATTCCCCTGTGACACACTCATGACCGGAAGCTTCTGGTTGTAGGAATGTGGGTCAGCTCCGCTTAATGTCATTTTGGAATTCAGCAAGGGCTGTTATGAGAAATATGCATCTTGCTTCCTCATGGTAAGTAACAAGACTTCATTTGGACATCTTTGAGGGTTTCACCAAAGGCCTACTGGGGACAGTATTAAATTCACACAAGCAGCCAAGTATAGTTAACTGTCCACAGACATGAGGTCAAGCGTCATGCAAGCAAATGTAATTTGCATTGCTGAAAGCATTTTCATATAGTGTAATGAAAACAAAACATAACTATCATTATTTACTGAATGCTAGTTGTAGAGTGAAAGTTTCAGTCATATAAACAAAATAATAACATTTAGCAAAATTATCACAAGCCATCAGTGTAGTTCTGAGACAACTGTAGATAACTTTCAAATGCTCTCTGAAAGGCATAATTAAAGTGTACTCAGGGCTGGGGATTTAGCTCAGCGGCAAAAGCGCCTGCCTGGCAAGCGCAAGGT
>NW_004955463.1:3333654-3370043 GCF_000276665.1 Chinchilla lanigera
GGTTCCCGGTACCGGAGAAAAACCAAAAAAATAAAAAATAAAAAAAATAAAATAAAAAAATAAAGTGTACTCAATTCAATAGAAGTAGATACCAATGCATGATTGCACACCAAAGATTTCTAAGAAACTAAGCATAATTGAATTCTTGTTATTATGTTTTAAAAATAAAAACAGCCATGCTAGTAGGAAATGTATTCAGTATTGAAGATAAAACTAACGTTAACAATGTAACATGGAGTTTATTATGACAGGCAATGGAAGAATGTTATTGGATCTACAAATCAGTAGAAAAGATCATGGCAATCTGCTCCAGATACCAGAACACTTAGGGTTTTTTTCCTTAGTAAAGTGTTTTGGTGTTATGTTGTTTTTGCCGTTTCTAGAAGACATTTTTTTTCTTTTTTTTCCCTTTATCTTTTTGAAGTTGAATGCTTTGCTACTTTTACTTTTGTCCTTTCTTGAATATTATGATACTTAATTTTTCTCTATCATTCTCTTCCTCCCCTCTCTCTCCTGAGACAACCCGAGGACATCTACCTCTTGGTTATCCTTCCTTGATTTATTTTTTCTTATTTTAAATAAATAATAGAATAAAAACTATGATCTCCCCAATTCACAATCCATCCTCTTAAATGAACAGTTTTCACACTGCAGCTGTCTACTTCTATCCGTTATTTGTGTAAGCATTTGTGTATGCTTTTGGAGAAAGTTCATAGTTTTAAAAAATAACATTTTTACCTTTGTTCTCAAAATATCATTAAGCTAGACTATTCTAGAATGTTCTCTTTTCATCTAGAGATTTATCTGTGTCAGTCTAGGTGACATATTCTCACCATGTTAGTCTTTGTTTTTCACTTGTGGCTTAATGTTTTAAATTGTCACATCATACCTTACAAATTACACCTATTATTTGTAAATATGCATTTATTTATAAATAAAATAATTAAATAAATGCCCATGAACGTGCTGTCATACATTATGACACAATGTGATATGTACCATTACAATGGGCTCCTTCTTTGTCCTCTTTTGTTTCCATCCAAACAAGAGAATCACTCTTTTTACTTTGTGTTACAGTAGAAAGAACCTGTCATCTTGCTTTCTAAAAATCAGGTCTTACACATTATTACTCAGAAACAATTGTCTTGGTTACTTTTCTCTCATTGCTAACACAAAATACCTGATGCCCAAAATCAAGGAAGGAAAGGTCTATTTAGCTCGCAGTCTGCGCAGATTTCAGTCCATACTCGGCTGGCTCCAAGGCAGAGTGGCACATGGCAGAGGGCAAATGTTTACAGCGTCAGAAGACAGCAAATCAACCAGAGAAAAAAGAGAGGAGTGGCAGCTAGAAGAGGAAGCCTCTTTCCCTCCCTTACACTGTATGCAAACTACCTGCCCCAGGGCAGGTGTAGCACTCACCCCTATAATTCCAACATTGGACAATGAATCAATCATAACTAGAAGCCTGCCCCATGACTGCATGAGGCTCTGGGGGGAACATTCAGACAAAATCCATAAAAACAACATTTTTACAATATTACTTTTCTAAGCTATATAAAAATTGCATTGTACGCAGTCTTCTGAGATGTGTGTCTTATTTCAATATTTTAGTATACTGATACAGTTTTAATATATTCACTTTCATTGATGAATAAGATTTCATATTGGGAATATATGCAGTTTATTTATGATTTTTCTGTTGATGGCATAGAATGTTTCCTTTTTCTCCCATATGAACAAGGCTGTTGTAAAGCTCTTATACATATTACCTGGCAGATATATGTGTTTATATAAGGATTTTACCTAGATGTAAAACAATTGCTGATTTGCATGGTATGAGAATATTTAATTTTCAAAGAAAATGTCAAATTGTTTTGCCAAGTTGTGCAAACTAATAATACACTCAGCAGTATAAAACTGTTCCCACTGATTCACATCCATTTTTTTTTTCCGGTATCTGGAATCGAACTCACGACCTTGCGCTTGCCAGACAGGCGCTGTGCTGCTCAGCTAAATTGCCAGCCCCTCACATCCATATTGATAGCTCATATTGACAAGTGTCTTATAGTTGCATTCTTTATATATAACTAGGAGAGGATTTGCTGAGTCACAGAGTAGTTGAATGTTTAAATTCAACAGATATCTCCAAACTATGCTCCAAAGTGTTTTGTTTGGGTTACATTTTCCCGTTAACTTGTTTTAACTATTATTATTGCCATTATTTCACATACAAGAGCTCTTTTTAGTCTATAAATATCTTTGTATATATTTCTTCTTGTTTAATTGGAATCTTCCTTTATCTAAGGAAAGGATGCTTTTAGTCTGTCTCAGTATTTCTCTTCTGATTCCTTTTGTCTTATTGTATGTTTTATACATTCACTTATATATTGGTATACCTGCTGAATGGGCAGACTTTTACAAAATGGATTTCTGAGTTGAGAGATTCAGATGCAGTCCAGAAGAAATCAGCTGTCAGTTATTTTACAGGAAAGAATCACATCTTCTATTCCTTTTCCTAAGCTTATGAACCCAGATGTCAGCATCACATGGGAAAAATAGTTGAACATAGACCTAGAGATGTGTGCTCCGATTAATTATTCAACTACACAATATTTTTGCTCAGCTATATGTAATATCTATGAGTGTGGAATCTTTCCTTACAGTTGTTTGTAGAGCACATCTCCCAGTTATTCTGTGTTGGAGGAAAGGTAGTCAGCTATTTGTACAAAAAGAGAGAAAAATTAAGATTCTGTTTTGTAAAAACAGATTTTAGGGGCTGGGGGTTTAGCTAACCGGCAAAGCGCCTGCCTGGCAAGCACAAGGTCGTGAGTTCGGTTCCCAGTACTGGAGAAAAACCAAAAAAAAAAAAACAAAAAACAAAACAAAACAAAACAAAACAAAAAACAGATTTTAGTCCATACTCCTTTTGTAGATGGCTCTGCCGACAACTTCTCTTTTAACATTGTGCCATTCACCCCCAGTCTTCTGGAGCGGGGTCCAGAAGATATGCACACTTTACATCTTCAGCTGATCTCAGAGCAGGCTGTGAATTTCTCCTCACAAGCCCAGTGAACACTTGTCCAGCCCCCTTTCGGATTTGTGGCTATCATCTCCTTCCCTTATCCTTCATCTATGTATGTTGATGTAAATTGATTTTCTTTTTCTGACAATTTAGGTTAGCTTCAAGAGAGAAAGTAGGAAAATCAATGTATTCTATTCACTGTGTTCCTTTTCCTGATCTTTCTGGTGAATCTCCCACACTGGGACTAGTCATTTGTTTGGATCCTTGTTCTACAAGTCCCAGAGGCCCTAAACCTGTTTTGCTCTTTTACTGAGCAAATCCCTAGCCCTTCAAAAATCCTTTTGTTACATTATTTAGAGTAGTGATTCCACAGAGTTTTCAAGCTCATGGGCAGTACTCATGAGCATAAAAGCATTTTTTACTTAATAAGCTCAAGAGCGGAGAATAGGCCTCCCAGTGAGAATTACATACTACCTTTAAGCCATAAAAATGTGATCTTTGATTTCTATATTTTTCATTACAAAGCCTTTTGTTTGAAAAGAAGAAACTCTTATTAAATGAATATTTTCAGCATACTGTGCTCAAGGAAGTATGAACCTGTTTTGACTAAATAATTCAGAGATCTCAACTATGCCGGCAGTAGGCACAGCAGCAAATTAGGAAACTGATTTGGGCTTTAACAAGTTTTGTTGCTTATTATTATAACAAGCCACTGAAACCCTGTAGAACTCAACTTCCCTATCAGCAATATGAAGGGAGTTTCACTGGAGAAAAAGCTGCATCTATGTTCATAGGAACACTGAATGATTGTTTTGCCTTGTGTGTTAGAAATTTTTTTTTAACTAAAGGGAAAAAAATTTATTAAATACTTCTCTGTTCTGGGTCCTGGAAACATAATAATAAGGTTGATGATATCCCTGATCTCTTCTGGCCATTCACATAGTTTACATCATTGACAAGCACCAATCTGAAAGCTCAGTCATTCCTTTAACAACTTACCCATATTTAATTTTTAGGTTCCTTCTCTGTCATCTCTAAATTTCTTTCTGTTCATGTTTTCCTTATTCTTAGGTCAAATTGTTATCAGGAAATGCATATATGAAAAAGAAGCACACCTGTGCTATGTAAACCACCACTTCTGCTTCCCATCCATGTGCATTCTCTTTCAAGATTATCACATTGCCCAGCTATACCTCGATTTTTCTTGTCTGTGACTATCAATGTCCCTATGAATTGTAAGAGCAGGGCCGTTTGTGTTGGTGGGGTCCTGATATCTGCCCTACTATGAAGCTTTGAAACTCTCAGGAGCCTTTCTTTCAAGTTATTTTGACTTTCCACACTGCTAATTTTTTATCCATATGTGAGAAATTAGGTTTATTAAGGATATACACTGTTGGTCATATTAATATATGAATATAATGCTTTGGACCAATTAGATGTAATGCAATGGATTCAACAGTAAAAGGAAATCCTTCTGAAAACTCCAGTCCTATGAATAGACTTCCCTTGGGATAAGGAAGGAAAATCTAGTCTCTCCAAACATGTAAGTTTATAAATTAGCAAATATTTTAAGGTTACTGACCTGACAGGAGAGTGGCTATCTTAATGCTTCACATTATTAAGTCCTTGTTTTGCATAGCACTGAAATGTACTTTTATTATCTGACATTTGTTACTTCATTTTTCATACCATACACCTAATTTCCTACTAAGTTATACTTTTAGGAGATCAGGGATATCATCCACCTTATTATTATATTTCCAGGACCCAGAAGAGAGAAGTATTTAATAAATTTTTTTCCTTTAGTTAAAAAAATTTTTCTAACACAAACAGCAAAACAATCATTCAGTGTTCCTGTAGACATAGATGCAGCTTTTTCTCCAGTGAAGCTCCCTGGAACATGACAGCAGGCCTTCATGTTGCTGATAGGGAAGTTGAGTTCTACAGGGCGTCAGTGGCTTATTATAATAATAAGCAACAAAACTTATTGCTTTAATAAAATAGTTTTCAAATTAGGAATTGAATAGAATAGAAAAACTATCGATCAATGTTTCATAATTTTCTGGCTGCTATAAAAATTACTGTATCAGGAGTGTCTTGTTATCAGGAACACACTGTACATTTTCCACAGCTCTGAAGGCTGAGAAGGTTTAGAATGGCACCAGATTTGGCACCTGATGAGGAACAGCTGCTTTGTTCATAAATGACAGTCAGTCTCCCAGGTCTCACACGACAGAAGGAAAGGATTCTTGAAATATCCATCCATATTACCTAATCACCTCCAAGGCCCCGATTTCTAATATTTTAAAATTGAGGGTGACAATTTAACACAGGAGTTTTGATGGTACAAAAATAGTCTATAGCAAAAAGAGAGTACATATTCATTCCAGTCTTACACTACTAAACTTGTATATGTGCTGCCTTAGAGAAACAAGAACTGTACTGATACCAACCAAAATTATATATAGATTCCTTTTCCTTCACATCTGCACCAACACTTGTTTTTTTTTTTTTTTTTGACATTTTAACAGGTCAGATTTGATACTTTATAATGGTTTTAATATGTTTTCCCAGAGAGTTATGGTGTAGCACCTTTTACGTATTTCTTGGTAATTTGCATGTCTTCCACTGAGAAATATCTATTTAGGTCCTTGGCCTATTTTCAATCAGATTACTCATTTTCTTAAATTGTTGGAATTCTTTACTTTTTCATATTAACTTCTTTTGAGATATATACCTTTCAAATATCTGTCCCTATATATGGGTGTCTTTTCAGTCTATTGATTTCTGTTGATTGTTTTCTTTGATGTACAGAAGGTTTTTGTTTGATTCAATCCTACTTGTATAATTTACTTTTGTTGTCTGTGCTTTTGGGTCATATTTAAGAAATCATTCCCCAAACCAATAGTTGTTTTAGTCATATCTTTTAGCAGCTTTACAGTTTCATGTCTATAATCCATTTTAAGTTGATTTTGTATATTGTGTGAAATAAGCATGTATTTTCTTTCTTCAACTTGGTATACCAGCTTTACCAATACCTATTTATTAAAGAAATTGTCCTTTCCCACTGTATGCATTTACCATCTTAGTCAAAAACCAATCAAGTATAAATGTATGGAGTTATTTCTGGACTCTCAATCTTGTTCTTTGGTTGATATCACTGTTTTCTTACCAGTGCTATGCTGTTCTGATTATTGTGACTTTGCAGTACATTTTGAAGTTAAGTACGGTGATTTCTCCAACTCATTTCTGTTTTTCTTTCTTTTTTTTTGAAGATTATTTTGACTCTTTAGAATGTTTTTTAATTTCATATAAATTTAGAATTTTTTTCTATTTCTAAGAAAAATACTAACCATTACGAAGGTGGCATGGATTGTCCTACAACAAATAAACCAATAAAAATAAACAAGCAAAACATTATCATGTGATCCAGCAATTCCACTTCTCTGTATGTAAGCAAAGGTGCTGAAATGATATAACATGTTGTAGGTGTATGTGACAGAATACTAGGTAGTTATTAACAAGGACCAAATTCTGTCATTTGTGACAACAAGGAGGAACCTGAAGAATATTGTGCTGAGTGAAATATGCCAGACACAGAAATAACAATATTTCATAATCTCACATATATGTGTATTATGGTTAAAATATGGAGTATTCCCACATCTCATGTGTTGAGAGCTTGCTCCCCAAAACAGCAATATTCAGATGTGGGGCTTAGACAAGTGATTGGATTATGGGGACTCTAAATTCATCAGTGGATTGTTCCAATGATAATATCATAATTTAATGGCATCTTTGGTAGGTAATGGAAACCTAGGATGTGGTATCTCATTGAAGAGAATAGGTCACTGGGGGGCTGCTTCACCTAAGGTCCACAGCAATGTAAACAATGAACCATGGACTGAATCCTCTAAAACTATGAGCCAAAATATATCTTCTCCCAGGACTCTTTGTCAAAATGACCAAAACCTGGCAAGAAAAGTATAGACTCATAAAGAAGCTGAACACGTAGAGAGGAGAACTGTAGTCACACCTTGCTAGTGTGGAGGTAAATGGAAGTGGGAAAGGTGCTAGTCTAAGGGTGTACGATTCCAGTTAGACAGAAAGGAAAGGATCTACTGCACAGCATTATACCTATGAGGGCAAGTGCAAAACAAGCTATATAAAAGTTTATGGAGTTCAAAAAATCTAAGCATGAAATTGGTAAGATAATGATGACTTTGATCTTGGGAAGGGGAAGTAGGATGCTAAACCTATCAAGCATAATCAGAACAACTTCTCATTGTCTGCAACACAGTTAGGAAATATTAAGAGAATGTAGGCTACACTGGGAGGATCAGGTGAGTTGGACAAAGCGATTATTTTAACAATCTTGAAATTGTCACAGTCCAACTGTGGATTAAGGACCTAGGTAAAGTAAAGGATATCTGTGCCTTTTTAGAAATCACTCTACCAGTAGTCAGTGGGAAAAGCTGATACTCTTTTAGAAACATTATCTAATTAGCTTTTTAATCTATCACATTTCTAAGTATCATTAACTATGTAATTCTCAATGATTCTTTACTATGTACATTTTGTCTATTTTTCTTTGAAAAATATTACACAGCCAGCTTAATGAGTTAGATTTTACATATCACAAAATAAGAATATTTTCAAAGAATTCTTATTTTTACTGAACCAAAAATATTATACCAACTCTAAAAACACAAGGTGGGACAATATGTATTCTTAAGTTCAGTAGGAATCAGTTTTTAATTGATAGCTGTCAGTGGAATAAAATATAAAGACTGGTTTGATTTTTTTCATTCATGTTCTAAGTCATTTTGTGTTGTATATCAAGTTTCCTCAACACAGGAATAGGCCTGAAGACACTGCTCTTTCAGCCTCTCTTCAGATATAAAAGCTGTTCTCTGTGCTACAAGTCATTAAAACACACATATTCCACCGAGAGTATTCAATAAGCCTGAGAAATGTTTAAGCCAGGTAAATGCTTTTAAAAGGTATTAAAAATGAAAATAGCACATGAATACATACACAGAGGAATAAAATGAAGTAATCCAGGACCAGAAAGGCAAACACTCAAATACTGCATATTCCACTTTATGTGCGGAAGTAAAAAAAAAAAAACAACACACGCACACACACACACATACACAAGTGCTCACAAACACATGCACATGCAAAAAGAATCAACTTCATAGAGGCAGAAAGAGGTTATTAGAGATTGGGGAGGACTAGAGAATGGAAAAATGGAAGGAGAATGTTTAGTGGATACAGAGGTATAGATTGATAACAGGAATGACTGGCAATATTCTACAATACACTAGGATAACTAAGGTTAAAAATAATTAATTGTAAATTACCAAATAGCTAGTAGAACAGGTATCTACTACTGCCAACACAAAGCAATGAACAATTCGAGATAATGGAAACACTAATTAACTGAATGTGATCTTTATACTTTACATGTATGTATTAAAATATCATAATACATCCAATAAATATGTACAATTTTGTCAACTATAAGCTAAAAACTATATATTAAAAATCATACTTTCTACTTTTATTTCTAGTAGAGTTCTGATAGGAAAAGTTTTTAAAGGGACCTAAGTAAATGAATATTTATATATGCTATCATTTGTTTCCTAGTCAACAAAATCATTTTTTTGGCAAAACTTACTGATTCATTCTGTAAAAACATTAAGTAAGCAGCTGTGATGCTTGATACACATGGATTTTATTAACTGTTTTTCTTTCAGTCTCAACTTTGGAACAGTTAAATAAAACATGGCATTCTTTCACTTCTAAAACATTTCTGATGAAAATTAAGCCATGGGATTAAGATCAGTGATAAACTATGTCTGGTTGTTTGGTTCTTTTATAATGTCATAACTTTATATATATATAGCCAGCAACTTTCCACAATGTCTTAATGTCCCTTTTAAAGTTTTGAAATGTGTCCTTCAAAATATTATCCTGAGATCCTAATTACCAGTATCTGAGACTATGCCCTCATTTGCAAAATAGTTTTTTAGAGGTATGAAGAATCTCCAAGTCCTGTCTAGGAGAAGTCTTAAATTCAATGTAAATTTCCTTAGAAAAGAAAGAGATACAAAACAGCCAAGCATTGCCAGCAGTCAGTAGAAGCTAAGAAAGAGGTATAGGACAGGAGCTTCCTCAGAGTCTCTGTGAAAACCAATTTGATCAACAATTACATTTGGGAGTTCAGGTCTCCAGAACTGTGAGAGAGTATTTTTTCATTCACTTCAAAGCCATAAGGATTGTGTGAGAATTTGTCATGACAGCCTGGAAAACTAACATTGTCTATTACAGCACTTGCAAGATTAATGAAGTATGATCTAAAAACATAGAGAGTGTTTAATTTTTAAAAAACTTATTACCAAAAAAGACATATTACTATTAATCCTCCTCAAAATACTCCCCTTTACTTCAAACACACTTGTCCCATTGTACTCATCACTTTCAGAAGCAGTTCTGGAAGGCCTCTGTTACGAGTGTCTTTAGCGCACTACAGTGGCTGTGGTGATGTCCAGAGTGGATTAAAAACATTTACTTTTCACAGTCATTTGACTTTGGGGTGAGCTAGAAGTTGCACAGTGCTGGATCCAGTGACTAAGGTGAGTGAGGATGCTCACCTCAATGGTTTTATGAGCAAGCTTTACAATCCTGCCTTTCTTTTGGATGGCACTCAGGAGCACCAGTCACTGTATTTGTTATCACACCCTTCATCACACAGCGATGAAAGAGAAATCCCCAAACTGCTTCAAAAAGAAGCAAGAATGATGGCATAAGTGTTTTTGAAGCCTGGGGGAGTATTTCTAGGGAAACGAAGACTGTTTTTAACTGTAATAATATTTTTATGATTTAAACATTCAATGTATATTTTGTTTACCATTTTATCAGTTTTTTCAACCCCCCTAGAGGCCATGTAGAGTACAATAAAGAAAATGAGCAAGTGCAAGGCCCTAGGTTCTATTTCTATGAACCAAAAAGGAAAATAGAAAAAAAAGACCAAAACAATAAGTGAGCTTCAGAGATTGTATATCTTTGTTCATTCTTGGTTTATGCACACACTAGCTGCTGGCAGGTTTTCCTCTTTGCTGATACCGATACCCAATGCCCACAAATGCAAAGAGAGAAAGGTTATTTTGGCTCACAGTTGCATGGATTTTAGTCCACATTCAGCTGTCTCCAATGTAGAAAGATCATGGCAGAGTGTCCCAGAAAAAAGCTGTTCAACTCATGACATCTTGGAGGCAGAGAGCAGGGAGGAGCCTGAAGAGAGGCCAGGGACCAGATAGAGTCACCCAGGTCATGCCCCTGTGACTTACTTGCTCCATTAACTCAACTCCTAA
The DNA here is from genome assembly GCF_000276665.1 of Chinchilla lanigera. NCBI lineage: Eukaryota > Metazoa > Chordata > Mammalia > Rodentia > Chinchillidae > Chinchilla > Chinchilla lanigera. The sequence goes on from NW_004955463.1 coordinate 3,344,056, forward strand.
TGGCACCTTCAGCTCTGTCAACCCATTGCTGAGGTTGGTGGCTTCACAATCCTATCCTTTCTCCAGGAGCCTCTTAATCCAGCCAAGTTGATTCAATTAACTGGTACACTGGCTGAGAGAATTATAAAAATAAGTAAATGTCACTGGGCTGAATCAAGATTGAAATCTAAGGCTAGTCACATGGTGCCAGCTATAAGGGAAAAACCTACTACATATTAGCAACAATTTCTCTCTAGAAAATATTCCTGGCCATGGAAATGCATTCGTCACTCATCATTTATTACCACCAATTATTTTAGTGATTCCCTATATGCAAGGCCTCACCTTGGTTAGAAATTTAATACACCACTTTAATAGGTTCTTAAAAATATGGTGGTTTCAAGATACAACAGAAAAGTGTAAATTGGATTTCCTTTTGTTAGAAAACATTAACTTGGAATTAATTCTGTTTGCATCAAGAAAATCAATACACTAAAGAAATGAATTACTGGTTTTTCCGAGAGGAATCTGAATTTCATAAGAAACTCAGATTCATATTATATTGTGCCCAAAGGATCTTTAGCACAAAGAGGTTATATGATCTTGCCATAAGGGACAGAAAAATTCATTTTCTTCTCCTGCAGTACTCATAGGAAGCCTATTCTCATGGCCCAGACCACATCAGGTAGTTTCTGTCATCAAAGACTCTGACATCTTTATCTTTTCATTAACATTAGATTTTAACAAGAGTGATGAACTAGTTTTTCTTTCCTTTCTTTTTTTCTTTTTTTTTTTTTTTTTTTTTTTACATTTGACCTGTCTAATTTCTATTAGGGAAATTGGGTAGAAAAATAATAGCTTATTTTCTTTAGATTTGCTAATATTTCTTCTTCTATCTTAAAATATTTCTGAAAAGGATCAACAAAGTTCCTTTAAAAAATAAAATCAGAACCAGAGTATTAAGGATCAGTTAACTGTTTAAATCAAACACTTGAAGGAGAATTAAAAAATCTGAAAAAGTTAAATAGATTTTCTAAATGACTTTTTATAATTGAATAGTAAAACTCACACCAGAGCATGAGACATTTATTTATTTAAAAAAATTATATTTAAAGCAATAAGAAACAAAATGCACATTCAATTTTTTATATGAAAATCTAGTTTTGAGGAAATTATTTTGATAATCTTCAGAGTAATTACTATGTCTTATTCTAGGCTAAGCTCATGTAACACTACGTATGAAGTTTATATGATTATAGAACATAGCAGAGACTCAAAACTCAAGAGAAAATTGCTTGTGGAAAAAAATAGCGAAGACAACAGTATGTTTGATGATGTGTAAGTGTGGTTAAGACAGATTGCACAATGATAGTTTCAAATTAAAATTCATTCTCCACTATAAATGTCACTCTTCAATAAAATGTCACTCTTCAATGAATGCATTACTTATATATGTGCATGTATTAATCATGGCTTTAAAATGCTGATGTTCAGTGAAATATCCTTAAATGTACATTACAGTGGAAGATAACAATTAGTTATACTGAAATGGGTGAGGAATATTGATTTAGTGCGTGGATATTATTATGTTGATCTGTCGAGCAATTACTAAATAAACAGTCTTGCTATTAGGAATAGGCAGATGGATAGATAGGTTGCAATTTCAAACCTTTAGGAGCTCAGGAGCTCATAGTCCACATGGGTGGGAAACATACATACAAAAAAACGTGACAATATAACCAGATGTCTCACTGCTGGAAATGTGAAAATAGTGGCAACAGAGCAAAGAGAAGTCAGAAAGGCCTGGTCTCAAAAGAGCAGTGGAAAGTTTCCTTATGACAAAACCAGACAGATAGGTAGTAGCCAGAATTTTGATGGAGTTAAACACCATGTAAGGAATTTAGGGAGCTATTCAAGGGAATTAAACTGAGAAGTGACATGGTCTGGCTGTGTTTTTTTTTGTTTTGTTTTGTTTTGTTTTTTTTGTTTTTTGTTTTTTGTTTTTCTCCGGTACCGGGAACCGAACTCACGACCTTGCGCTTGCCAGGCAGGCGCTTTTGCCGCCGAGCTAAATCCCCAGCCCCCTGGCTGTGTTTTAAATAAAGTATTCTGGTTGCGGTGTGTGAGAATGAATTTAAGGGAGAGGGCCAGAAGTTGCTGTGGTTTATGCCTGAGATAATAAAATATGAAATTTTAAAAATGTTACTCAAATGGGGAAGGGATGAAAAGTCCTTAAGTATTAGGAAGGGATTTTTTTCTTACTGGGTATAGCATATGATATAAGAGAAATTGAGGATAAAAATCATAAATGTTCCTGACTAATGAAAAATCAAACATACAATTATAAATGAAGACATGAATGAAGCGTATTTGGGAACAGAGAAAAAGGGTAAGCCCATTTCCCACATGTTAATATTTTTAAACATTAAAATAATGAAATGGAGATGTGCACCAGATGCTGAATCTAAATCTAGAGTGAAAGAAAAAATAACAAATGAAACTGACATTGGTATAAATTTAGGAATTGGCATTTACTTGGTGCTAAGACTGTGAGAATATGTGAAATGACTAAGGATAATATGTACACTGTGAGAATTTCTGTAAAATGCAAACATAGAGGGACAAAAATAGAAAGAAATCCAGTAAGACTAAGCAGAACAGTTTTAACAATGACCAAAGAGTATTATGTCACAGCAATGAAATGAATTAGGAAAGGAATAGTATCGAACAATTTGCTACCAGTCAGGATTTAGGGAGACATGGATAAAATGCCAAGAATAACTAAAGACTTCTTCAATGCTGTCTATTGAAAAAAAAGAAAAAATTGTAAATAGATTTGCATGAGAACAGGTAAGTGACAGTTTTGTCATTGTTACCTGCTTGTATGTTTCCCGAGAGAGTATTTAAGCACATGTGTGCACTGAAGGAAAGTGACCTATGGAGACAAAGGAGATTGATAATAAAAAAAAAAAGATAAAGACATTATTTAGCCAGCAAATTCTCTCAAGGGAGTGAAAGAAAATTAAGTAAAAGAAATACATGAAGAAGATCTGCAATTTGTAATGGCTGCATGCATGGCTTTTTGACACTTGTATCAGTGTAAGATTAGTACACATTCAGCAAGAATTGTCCTTAGAATTTCGAATTTTGTTTTTTTCCTGGGATAGCTACATGTAGTACAAGATTTTCCTGATGCTAGGCAGCTCAATGAGCCAGAGCTCCCAGCCTACAGGGACAAATACATGATCTCTACAGCGTATAAATTACAGTACTTGGCAGGTTAGCTTGTTAAACACATTTTTTACTTAGATATTTTCAATCTACAGTAGATTTACCAGAGTATGCTATTACCACAATTTGAGGAGCATCTATAGATACATTAACCTCAAAAAGAAAGACAAAAGCTTCTTTAACACCAATGAAGGAAAAACAATGCATATGGAATAACTATATATTTTAGGTGTGTGTAGGAATGGGATTGCAATTAGTGCTCACAGGATTTATCTAATTCTTCATATTATTTGTTTTCTTCATATGAGTACGGTTTTCTAATGAGAATGACATTGATTTGAAAATGATGAAGGGGACACAAGAAAATCATAAAATTTCTGAGGAATTGTTTAGAGGAATCAGAGATGGATCTAACCATGGCTAATATAAATCTTTACTATATATGTTGAATTTTTAAAGTTATTGATCATGATATTTCCACAGTGTATTATTTGTCTCTGTAGCACTTATTTAACTAGGTGCATGAAAAAAGAATGTAGGTCATAGCATTGATCCAAGTTTCCTTTTAAATGGATGAATCTTTCAAAATGATAGATGCAGAAGAATTCACAGCACAGAAAAAGTTGTTCAGAGATTTGGTAGAAGATTCTGTAATGTTAGTAAAAGACAAGGGATCGGAAGCATCTGATAAATTATAGAATTAAAATAATGAAGTCTTGAACCTTTGATGAGATAAAGTGAAATAAATAAGGGGGTAAAAGAGGTAGAAAAGCAGTAAATTCTTGTCAGAGTATAGGCGTGTTATATGTTAAAGTGAATTCTGAGCTTGACAGACACAAGAAAATTTGTAGGATTTGGCCTTCCTGGGAAAATGCCTGCTGTGGAAGTACATGCCCATTCATGTTGGGAAAACTATGGGAATTAGAAAACAGGCAGAGGTGGGGATTTCACAGGTGATGCTGAGGCCACCCAAAAAAATGAAAAGGTATGTAAATCTATAGAATGTGCTTCAGGTACCAAAGCCATAATATGTGTAGAACAGTAGCAGAGTAGCTGTAGGCAACACAGAAAGAAAAGGATAGTATAATTCTAAAAGGAGTAGCAATTCTGACAGAAAGTAGCCTACTTGCTTGGAAGCATTGTTGTGAAGCTGGCGAATGACATCCCATTTTCAAGCTACAACTATTTATGTGCAGAAATATAACCAGTTGTATAAGAAAAGTTTTAGTGTAGCAATTTCAATGAAAAAAATAGAACCCAAATCTGGATATAACAACTAGACTTATTTTTAAATTATTAACTAAGCATGGCTCCAAATTTTAGAATAACTAACATTTTTAATATATCTAAGTCAATGACTTTTTCCTTACTCTTCCAAATAATTAACTCAGAGATTCTATTTGTACCATTTAGAATGAAACTTGTCTTTTGATGTTTAAGTTTTGCATCTCTGCAAACTGACAGATTACATCTAGCAGCCTGCAATAGTGATTTGCCACATTTTTCATCTAGGGGCTTTGTAGGTTGCTGCCTTCAAACTTTTTTATAGTCTTAATGAGTTCACAAGAAAGCTCTGAAAAGAAAGTGAAAATATTCCCACTAGATCAATAAAATGCAACACTGCAGGGTTTGAAAATAAGACATTCAGATTTTAAACAACTGGAGATTGTTTGATATTAAATTATTAACAGCCAGAATATTTGCATTTCCAAAGTCCTTTATAGGACAACTGTTTTACAATAGGAAACTAAGATCTAATTCTTTTCCAGCCCCCATGTATGAACTAATGTTTCCAAACATAAAAATCATAGTCTGAATAATCTTATAAATCAGATATCCATAAAGCTGCTTTATGCTGGCAAAGAAAATCTTAAAACAGTTTTTGGAGTATGATATTTAGCAAGAGCTTTGTTTCAAATGATACAAAGCAAAATGCTTATTTCTATGGCTATTTATATAAAAGCACACAACAGGCCATTCTAGGAAAAGCTTGATTATGCCATATTTCTAACAATAACAATTTTGTTTAATAGCACTGCATACTTTTATACTCTTTGTGTCATTTCCATAGGAAAATGAAGTATTAACATTATGAAGTTGTCTACATTCTAATATATTGTTAAATGATAGAGAACAAAATGGTTCATAGAAAAAGAAGCATTTTGTGATATTTCAAAGGAATATGAATTTTGGAAAGGCAGTGTGAGGTACCCTGCAGGTATCAGGAAATTAAGAAATATTTATTTAGATATAGGAGACAGAGATGAATTCAGGCCTAATTGGCCTTCTCTATGAGTACAAAGGAGAAAGGCAATATGTGGGGTGGTGGCATGTCACAGGCTCTAAAGAAAGGTTCATACAGCTGAGATTAAACTGCTCACCTGAGCATGTACTAATGGGTAATATGAGACAGATGAATGTTGTGTTATATTAATTGCTTGGACCTGTGTCTGAGTGAATAAAATGAGGACAGGCCAGAGGCTCGGGGCTTCTCTGCCTACTAAGAGGCAAAAGCCACCAGGCCCCTCCTGTGTTAAAGGAACTCTCTGTCTCTGTCATTCATCCTCCTTTACTCCGGGGTCAGGGTAAGGAACTAGTAGCAGGACTAGGTCCATGTAGGTGGTGTTTTGGGTGGGGAAAGCTCAGAGGAGTGGGCTGGTTCCTTACAGGTGGAGACTGGAACACGGACTCTGGGACTAGTGGGTAGGCTGATTTCTGACATAGAAGACTACTAAATCTGGATGAAAACGATGGGAGCCTGAGGCACTCCATCCCTAATTTGCATCCTTCAGCTCAGTATGCAAATCTCTGCCCCTAGGCAGCTGGGGTTAAGAGAATTGGGCTCCTTCATCCCCTGGCATAGAGACAAAAGCAATAATTTTTTCTCAGGAAATGCCTATCATCAGCATTTTTCATCTTTGAAACCAGTGGGCTCAAGGGGGCCAATTCTAAAGAAGTGCAGTTTAGAGGACAAGGTTTGCTTTCCACCACCTAGTCTCTGTTCAGAAGGCAGAGCTACCCTAGGCATCTTATGCCAGGAAAAGTGGGTACTTGGTTGCTCCTTCTCCAACACACTCATAGAGGGAAAGCTCAAAACTGGGAGAGGCAAGCTATGACAAAATCATCTCACTTCTAACTATTTTCTGCCAACCGAGGCAGACATCTTACAAGGGAGATCAGAAAAATATTCTGTCAGTGACAGCCAAGCTAAAACAAATATCTTCCCAGGATGTTTGAGCAAACTTAAGGTTGTGCCCTCTGAAGGATTTACACTGCAAGGCAAACTGACTTCAGTTAAATAAGCAAGTCACTAAAGTAATAGATAAGCATGTAGTAATAACAACCTGAAAAGGAGAGAGGAAGGTAGTGCTCAGAGCTGTTAAAATATATTATCTAAGGCCAAGTTAAAAAGGGAAAACTATGAGACATGAACACAAAGTGTAACCTAATACTGAGGAAATGATGGGTTTCTCACCTCACTATAATTCCTGTGGAGTTGCTATGGCGCCGCCCACTGGAAGCCATGTGTATGGCACTGAGCCACTATTATACCAAGCCAATATGGCGCTGGCCACTACAGGCCATGTGCTAAGCCCCACCCTTCTTCCTCTGAGTCAAATTACGACCTCCTACTCCCATTTTTGTAATATCCTGTTTCATTTCCCCATGCTCCCGCCCAATCCCAGTCTGTCAGATCAGGAAGTCCACCCCTTAAACCCCACCTCCAACCTGGCCAGACTTAGCCTTTGTCCCCAGGCCAGGCCCTCAGAAGCTCACATCCCTCTTTTCGGTTGCGGTCTTCTCCGTGCCTGCAATAAAGGCACTTTTTTTTTTTTTTTTTCTATTCTTATCTGCACCAAAAAACCTATCAGGAAACAAGCTATAGAAAGCTCCTATAAAAGCAACACTGATAGAAATAAATTTTAAGAGCCAAATGTAAATTCTGCATTCGGAGAGCATAACAACTGAAATAAAAATACATTAGAGAGACTTAGTTGTCCATTTAAACTTGCAGAAAAAATAAATTTGAAGAAAGGCCGAGATCATGCATTTCAAAGAGCAGAGAGAAGAAAGAATGAAGGAAAATGAACAGAGCCTCAGAGAAATATAAGTTACTGTCAAGTTTATGAATATACATAATATAAAAATTGCTAGAGCCAAGTGTGGCACCATGCAACTCTAACTCCAGCCCTCAGGAAGATCTGGAGAGAGGACTGATGCAAGATTAAGGCCAGCATGCGCTACATGGTGAGTGCAACGCCAGCCTGAACAACATAGCAAGGTGCTGTCTCAAATTCTCAATAAAGAATGCTAGAAAGAAAAGAAAAACAGAATCAAAGGGGAAAAAAATCACTAACTAAATGTTTACCTTGAATGATGAAAAATATGTATGTACACAGCCAAGAAATATGTATGTACACAGCCAATTAATTCCAAGGAAGATAATCACAAAAAAATACACAGTCACACAGCAGCAAAATGCTGAAAGGCAAAGACAAGAAGGAAATCTTGAAAGCAACAAGAGAAAAAACTCCTTTTAAATTGCAAAGGAACATCACTAAGCTTAATGTCTGACTTACTGTCAGAGACAATGAAGTCCAAAAGGAAATAGGACAATACTGTGGATATACTCAGAGAAAAGTACTGTTGGCCAAAAATACTATATCTAGAAAACCTATCTTTTAAAAAAGGAAAACCTTGAAAACCAAAAGGAAAAGACTCACTGGTTCAGTGTATTTCCAAATGCAGCACTAGCCAGTATAATTCCAATGACTCAAAAAGAAAGACAGAAAAATATCTCAAAGAAAAATGCGCAAAAGCTATTGTATTACCTTGGAGCTTGAGCAAAATGCATTGACATCATACCTATTTCATATTCTTTTCATATCTGAAAAGAAAGGGTAAAATATATATTTTACCCTTGGGGGTAAAATATGTTTTTTGTCTGCCCTATACTATTTGAGTTACTTTTGGCCACTACCTGGAAACTTCAGAAATATATTAAGTTTGACTATGCAGACCAGCTTTGTAGAAATTATATAACATGACAATTAGTAGACTATTCCTATTTTTTTTTTTTTTTTTTGTACCAGAAATTGAACTTACGACCTCATGTTTGCTGGACAGGTGCTTTGCTGTTGAGCTACATCCCTGGTTGACTATTCCTATGTTTAAATTAAAAATGTGTCCCTAAACTTTTAATAAAGACATTGTTGAATGGTTGAATACTGTAGCTACTTTTAAGTAAAACATCCTCCAAAGTGCAATGCCTATCATGACAGAAAATACAATGGAACATATAAATTGAGTAATTGAAATATCTGTTAGTGAAAGTGAAATAGAATATTGAGCTGTCCTTTTACAGATGTTAATAGTCCTCCATTGTAGTATAATATCACTGGAAATATATTTTCAGTTTTCATTGTATTATGTAACATTTCATATTTTAGCTTTCTCTTAATAGGTAATAACTTCTTTATGTTGATAGAACAAAGTCTAATCTACCAAATAAAGAACATATCTTTTTAGATAAAATAAATACTTATAGAGAGATTTGATAAATTCAACTAAAGGAAAGAAATACATTAATTTTTACAATACATGGCAAGACTAAAAACTGGGGATCTCCTGCAATTCAAATATGATCTTCTCTTTGGGTAAAAGATTTCAATTCATGTTTTCATTGTCCTGTTCTTAGCAGTCACGTTTTCCTCTGTTTCATCTTTGCAACCCAAAGCTCCATTAGTGCCACCCCTCTGGCCAAATGTTACATATCATTTTACTGGCTTTTGATCTTAATTTCAAACATAGATCTGGCCAAAAGCTCTCAACAGTAGACATGCTACCATCCCAACAAATAGACTACATGGAAATTTTGTTTCTCCAAACAGGCAATATCTCTAAACACAAGTAAGATGCAGACCAACCTCCGCCAAAGGACAATGTATTACCTGGGACCCAGCAGCCAATTTAGTCCTTCTCAATTGAAGCCTCCTGAGCTTCATCTCAATTGGCATCATTTCCATCAGTACTCTGATTATCCAGGCTCCAACCAGAGTCTCCAGTATAGTTTGCAGCATACAGGGCTGCCTCTTTGGCCAGTCTCTCAAACCTTTTCTGAATTAATTCCAAAGGTTCTTAAGTCATATGGCCAGGCAACATCACAACAATAACCCCACTGTCCTGGTACAAATTTTGTGTTGGTTTGGGGCTTATTTTTGCAAGGGGAACAATATAATACAGAACACATACTTTATATGATTATTTGTACTAGTCACCCAAAGAACTATATACAAAAGAGTGCAGGGAATCTGTCCACACACTAAGACCAAGGAATCCAGCTGAGGGCCTGGATCCCAAAACAATGTCCTACATGAGTCCAGCTGAATACCTACAGCTCATTACAATGCCTCCCACGAATCCAACTGGAGGCCCAAAGCCCATGACAACATCTCATGCAGGCCTGCTTCACTGATCTGCTGGGAAGGCCCAAAGGTCAGTGGTGGAATCTACGAAGTCTGTACCAGCGGGATGAAGGACCTGTGCTAGGAGGCTGAGGGATCTGCACTGGAGCCAGTGATGCTCAGAAGAACCAGAGCTCCCCCAAAAGGTACCACAGCCATCCTCGGCAACAGTGAGGTCCCAAGCTACTCCGATGATCAGGATGGCCGAGCTCCCATCAGGGAAGCCAACGCAGCAAGCTTTGCCAGGAGGCTGGTAGTGCACCATCTTCCCCTCTGGAACCAGGAAGCAGTGCTCAAAGTGAGGACCAGAGCTCCCCAAGGTGAACTGAAGCCATTCTCAGTGCCAGCGAGGTCCCGAGCTCCTTGAAGGGTGGAAACAGCCAAGTTCATCAGTAAAGCCAGCTCCCCATGCTTCTACCAGCTCCCAACAGCCTCTCTCAGCTTCCAACAGCCTGCTTCTTCTTTTCCAGGTCTGCCTCTTGTGCTGCTGGCAGCAGTCCCCAGGTGGGCCTCCCACACCCAGCACCACTCACTCAGTTCAGCTGGGGATTATAAGTTGACCACCAGTTATCAATCCACTACAAAATACTGCTGTAAAGATTAAGGAACTCAAATAATTTATTACTTCCTGAAAACATCCCTCAATGCTTCTTTCTAGTGCAATTAATATTTGTAATCTGAATTGCAAAATCACTCTTTTAGGAAAGAATTCGAACACATTTTTCATATCTTATTTATGTTCTCATAGACAGAGGAACGGTATCAATTCTCAGTTTTGTTAACAAAATCTGTAATCAAAAGGTGGCAGAAGCCACATAGCAACTCTACAATGAAGCTAATACTTGTTCTCTAATCTTATGAAATTTAGCAGTAGGCTGTTATCAAGGTGAATTTTTCCATTTACTTTAGGTGTTTTGATTGACTGTTATCCTTAAAAATGTTTCAAAATTTTTATTCCATTCCAGTATCTCAAAAACTATCATTCTGCATAACAATTATATTTGGCCTTGCTTATGGAACTGTACTAAAGTTATTTAAGAGATTTTTGGTGAGTTACAGACTAGACAAGAAGCAATTTAATACCAATTTAAATTACTCTGTATTGCTGTTAATTTCTAACTTGAAATTTTCAATGTTCTCTCAGGCCATGGAAATCCCTACTGTTAAAACTAAGACTGGACTTACATATGCCTCCTGCTAGATAATCTGCATTGCACTGTTTGTGTCACAGGATGTTTCAGATTTTCAAAGACACTTTTTTTTTAGTCAAAAATTAAACTCTTAAATTTTGTCTATATTTTAAAATTTCAAGAGGTAGACAGATCAAGATGTTTGTTTTATATTGATTATGTAAAACATAAATAATACCATTGTAATTATACATTAATAATAGCTATTTAACTTACTTTTTCAAATAATGGAAATTTAGTAAGTAATAACTAAGTCTAGTAACAAAAGGGTGCATGTTGTCTTAGTTACTTTCTCATTGCTCGTACAAGATACCTCATACCCACACGTTAGAAGAGGAAAGTTTTACTTTAGCTTTCAGTTTGTAGAAGTATTTGTCCGTAGTCTGATGACTCCAAAGTAGGGCTGCTTAGGGGCTGGGGATTTAGCTCACCGTCAAAGCGCCTGCCTGGCAAGCACAAGGTCGTGAGTTAGGTTCCCGGTACCGGAGAAAAACCAAAAAAAAAAACAAACAAACAAAAAAAACAAAACAGAGTAGGGCTGCTTGGCAGAGGGACATAGCAAAGGAGAAACAATCTATGACAGGACAGGCAGGAAGCCACAAGCCTGCCTTCTTCTGTTCCCTTTATATTCCTTCCAGGCTACAAGCCTATTTGCTGGTGCCATGTACAGCAAGTGTGGGGCTTCCCTCTTTAGTAATTCCATCACCCACCATTATGTTAAAACTATCAGTGGGCAAATCCAGTTATGGCACATCCTTACCCTAGCATCACACGCCCATGATCCAGCCACTTCCCAAAGCCCTACTTCTGAATGCATGAGGCTTTGGGGAACATCTGGATATAACCCATAACACATGTCAAATCATTTAGAAATGGTAAGTTCATATATGTGGGGTCATTTTAAAAAAAATTGTTTTAAAATTAGCATAACTTCTTAATGGCTTGAAATTTCTAAAATATAGTTATCCAATTTAAAGATTCACCATTTAATCTTTTCATACTCTTTTTAACCTGAAAACTTACCTATGAGATCACAGACTAATAATTTCTGTTTCACAGTTATGTATACCACATTGTAAACAAAGTGTGAAATCCCATATAAATTTAACATTTTCACATCTGCCAAGACTCTTTCCTCTCATGGACAATGTCATCAGCCCCCATGGTTCCCTACAGGATTACTCAGAGCCCAGAAGCAGGAAAGAGAAGGAAGCAAGAACGTTCCAAGACCATTTCCTAGACTGGAAAGACAGAAATCTCTAGATAAAAAGTTTAATTATGCACAGAATAACAAGTAAATCACAATAGGGCAATTCTTTGTGAAAATTATCAAAGACCCTAAAAGCTATAATAACAATAATAACAGAACCCATCAACAAACTGAATCAGACTGAAAATATATGTATTAAAACCATACTAGCAAAAGTAATTCATTATCACTCTCTGAAAGTTATATTTCTAGAGACATAGAAAAAGACCAGTAGTAGGGCGATAATGGGACTGGAAGAGATTTAGATGTGTTAGATGCACAGAATGACTTCCCTGAGGAAATTCTATCTGCTTGTACTACTAACTTGCATTAATATAATTTTTAAATGGGAGAATATCAAATACTAACTCATATTAAAAATATTTAACATCTGACCCATTTGATGTTGTACTAGCACAAAATGAGGAAGCAAGATAGTGAAAGGCTTAGAATTTAGGAAACATAATTTCTAAAACTCTTCCCAAGCATCAAGGGAAGAAATATCTTGGGCTAACACCTGTGCTGAGACTAAGGTGATCAGCCTAAAATGGAACTGGGGTGGAGGGCTTCAGATGGAGAGACGGGAGGGATGTGGGAGACGGAAACTCCCACAACTTTGTTGTTCTGTGGAAAATGGTGATTAAGGCAGACAGTGTTAAGGAAAAGAGATAGCGATCACAAACATACAAAATACATATAGCTGATTAAAATGGAATGTCATCATACTACATTGCCTAACTGGGAAGTTAGCAATACTTTATTTGCTATAACAATATAAAGATTCTCTATTAAATTTAACTTCTAAATTTTTTTCCTATACAAGCAAAATGTAATGTTATCAGGACTGGGAAAGAATCATTAAATGTTCAGGTGAACAGAGCTGAGAGGTGATTGAGAGAAACAAACTCTCCATCCAACTTGGCTCAACAATTCGTATTATCTGATTCATGACCGCCTGCCCTGTCGACACTTATGATGTTCATGTATTTCCTTTTAAGCACTGTTCATATAGCAGGAATTTTTTCCAAACATATGGACCAAAATATTTATTGAAAATCATTGATTTCTTTTATAAGATGGTGAAAATAAAGGGGAAAAAGAAATAGAGTAGCTGTCTCAGAGTTTCCTTGGGAATAAAAACCATAATTAGAAATATTTGCAATTATAAACTGTATTAAGTACTATAAAAGGAAAGAATTTGCAACAGAGCTCAGTTGAAATATGAAAGACTGAGTGAACAGAAGTCTAATTGGAACAGAGAAGTGGGAGATTTCTGGAAGATCCTGATATAGGAATGAACATAATGTACAAATGGACTAAAAGAAAATCATAACAGCTGGAAAGTATAGACTAACAGGAAGAGTGATATGAGACTATAGCATTGCCTCCTTTCTAAAAGCAATAAAAAGCCAATACACCACTTATGCAGTGAAATCATAAAGTGAGGTTTTCATTCAATCAAGTATGAAGTGCAGAATCAAAACAGAAGACAGCTTGTAGTTATTAAAGGTTCTAGGACAAAAATAGGAATAACAAATGAATGCTTGATAGGTTTGATGTTTTTCCATTTTCAGAGAAAGATACAGTGGGAGATAGAGCAAAAATTTCCTGGATAAATATGTAGTTTATTTTGTTCTTAATTTTTAACCTGTACTACAATGGAGAATTTGTACATACCAATACAAAAAACTAAAGCATAAAAAATTAAGACAAAGAAAAAACGTATAGTAAATAGTGTCAGGGTCATGGCAGGTCCTAGAATGGGTTGCAGATTTCTTCTGAGATATGGTTTTATTTATTTTGTGTCTTCATGGTCTTTTCTGGCCTTTCAAATTTTGAAAAAAAATCATCATTTTAGGAATTATTTTTATGGTATTACCTATGTTACCATTTTTCAAACATTTTTGTTTTGGAAGTGCTTTAAACTTCCAACAATCATTGAACAACCCAATGAATTTTAATTCATAAGGATTATATCTAGCATGTTTTCCATATTAGTAAGTAGGGCCAAAAAATGTTAAATGTATCATTTTTATATTTATCATTAAATAGCAACAGCAAACATATTGTATGTTAATGTAATTTCTATGTTTTATTTAAGAAACTAAACTTTCAAAAACTCAGTAAAGAGAGTGGCACTGATGTGTATTTTTTCAAAACTCCAGTATTTTGCTTATGAGAGCATAGCATTTTTCTCTATTCTCCTTGTGCACTCATAAATATGCAATTTAGATTAAAGTATATGAAGAAAACCTGGCTTCCTACAGATATGATTTTCAGATAATTACAGATATTCTTCTTGGCTGCTACACCAAATGTGAACAAATATCAGTTTCCATGAGAAATATGAAGGTATTTTAATAAACCTTTAACTCACTGATCCCCTAAAATCTATTGATTTATTTTATAATGTCTATAGAGCTTTTTCCTCCTGCATGATTTTCTATCCTCATATATTAGCCACTTGAAAAGTACTGATTTTGAGTTATAAAATAACTGAAATTTCCCATGTGTTAACAACACTTCTAATCTATGTGAAAAATCTTTATTTGCTGGGAACCAGGCATGCATATGTGGTTCATCTAAGTTTTCTTAAATTCTATTTTTTACTTAAGAGTTTGGATTTTGTGTTTACAATAAACTTTGCAAGTTATTTTTCTTGAAGGAACAAGTTTGCTTTGTTTATTTTTAGAAAATATTTCCTACATGTCCAAATATAAATAAATGTTTGTTAGACTTTCTATAAAATTAAATAATTTTCCATTTAAAAAGTGACTATCTCTAACCAATTGCACATTTGCAATATATGGAGATCCCCATTTGGTAAGGAACAGATGAGTTTATTTATCACATTTTTAGGAACAGATATGTTTAATTTACCTATTTCATAGGTTATATTTTAAAACCTAGAATTATGTGTTAGTCTGTTTCTACTACTATGACAGCATACCTGATATAGTAACCTTAAAAGAAAGATTTATTTTGGTTCATTGTTTTAGAGGTTTAAGTTCCTGCTCAATTGGCTCATTGCTTTTGGGCTTATGACAGCAGAGTAAATCAGTGGGATTGGTAGAATAAAAATGCTCAGTTCAGGGGCTGGGGATTTAGCTCAGCAGCAAAGCGCCTGCCTGGCAAGTGCAGGGTCGTGAGTTCGGTTCCCGGTACCGGAGAAAAACCAAAAAAAAAAAAACCAAAAAACAAAAAAAAAAACTGCTCAGTTCATGGTAGTTTGGATGCAAAAACCGAGATAGGAAGGACCCAGGGATCAAATAATCCCTCAGTGGCACACTGCCATTGTAGTGCTTCATTGATTGTGTCAACTTGAGAAGTTTAGAAGCTTAACTAAATTGGCTCAGCAATCCTATACTCTAGGGTGTAGAGAACACTACCTAAGGCAGCTCATGGCCTGGATGGTATACAAGGGAAATGAAAAACGACGGGCAGGTTTCCATTCTTTGGAGGAGCATCAGTGTTTGCCTGCAGCTTGGGCATCGTCTCCTGGCTTCTAGTCCAGACGTTTTAGCTTCCACCTTGGATCTTTCAGCCTTCTGGTGTAGACTCATCAGCCTTCCATCACAGACCCATTGGCTTCCTTATATGGACTTGCATGGAACACTGCAGTGAGCTCCAGTCCTTGGTCTGAACCCTTCAGTCTCCATTGTGCAGACACCCTCTGCACACTTCCTCATCCAACTCTGTGTCAGCTCAGTGGCTGTCTATCATAAGCCAGTTTTACAATTTCTTATACATTTGTATATCTTGTGTTATGTCTGTTTCTGTAGTAAAACCCTGGCTGATGCTCCCATTAACCTAATTTCCTTTCGCAAGGCCCCACCTCTTAAAATTTCCATCCTCTCTCAAATGTGCTGCAGGGTACAATCCAGGGCTTCAGTCCAAGGGCCTTTGTGTGATGTTCAATAATCAAACTATAACAATTTAACAAAACTCATAATATATGGTGCTTCAGTAAGGGTATTCTTAAGTAAAACATCTACAATAGTTTTTCCCCGCTGTAGCAAAGCATGCCTGTGAAAACTATGCCAGTATGACTACTTGGCTACTTTGGTGTCGCTGCCTGGTTTCCTGCCAAAGAACTAGTACTTTTACATATCATTGCTTTTGTTCCATCAGGGTCAAGTATCAATCAAGTGAAAAATGCAAACAGCATCTTAGTTTATTTAGAAAGTAATTTTTACCTCTCAAACCCTTTTGAAGGTGCCCTAGGACTGTAAGGGTCCCTATATCAGAGAAGATATGCTAGAGTACAATCATCATTCTGTAAGTTAACCATTAGTCCTTCTAAATCCACTTAGTGTTTCTAACGTCTCCAAGATGTTTAATCTTTTGGTATAAATCCATGCCCTTTGTGTGACTAAATCATTTCTCTTCTATAAATGTTTCAATTCTTCTGCCATCATCCTTAGTGATAACGTGCTTCTACAGTATAGAAGTCCTGAAGCCAATGAGTAGGCATATTTAAATTATTTTAGCAATTTTTTATTTCAAAGTAAGACTGCATGACTACAAATCATTCAAAGTCTGATGTGCTGAATAGATACCACTTCTAAAAGAAATATTTGCTCCATTTAATTTCCTTCTGTCAACTTGCTTCTTTTCACATAGACAATTCATTTCCATTTATCTCTGTGAGTGCTCAATTGTCTTTGATGACTCAACATTTTAAAAAGTCAAAAGCGAGAAAATACATGTCATTCACTTTGGCAAATTATGAGAAATACAATGTATGTGATGAAAATGAAGACCATTTCCCAGTGAGATACTTTTCAAGTGTGAAGTATAAAGTAGAAAACTATTGGTATTTTAATGAGGAAATAAAGACCCCAATTTCCTGCTTTAGTGGCAGGAAAGTAGCATTTTTTCCAAAGATGGGATTAAAAAGATTATGATTTTTAACAAATCATGATTGTGAATTAGCCAGATTTCTGCCCTGATCACAACACACACCTGTCACTTTCTTACACTAAGTACTGGAAATGGACATAAACATGCCTGAACCACACCTAAATTATGTAAATTAAGAAACCTATGTCCTCAATTTTAGATGATCCTCTCAAACTCAAGAAACTTCTTCCAAAAAACCCTGAAGGAGTCTCAGGCAGTTTTGAAATTCATATATATATATATATGTATATATATATATTTAATTAATGTTAATTCAATACTGAACACTAAAATAGGTACTCTGAAAATAAAATAGTTGCTCCAGCATAGACTCATCCACTGTCTGTCATAGACTCTTCAGCTTTCTGTCTCAGACCCATCTGCCTCCTGTTACAGACTTGCATGGACACTGCAGTGAACTCCACATCTTAGACTGAAGATTTCAATCTCCAATGTGCAGACACTTCTGCACACTTCCTCATCCAACTCTATGGATTACCATCACAAGCCAGTCTTGTAATTTCTTATGCATTTGTATGTCTTGTGTTATACATTTTTCTGTAGTCAAACACTGACTGAGACAGAAGTGGTCCTGTCAGAAGTGGAGGGTTGCTGGTGCTTGGCCTTGCAGGGTGCCTCTCCCTTCCTGCTCCTCCTTTCACTAGCTCTGCTTGCTGGATGCAATGCGGTGAGCTGCTGTCCTCTTCCAGACCTCTGTGTTCTGCCATTCTGCCCCTGAGCCAACCATCTATGAGCTGAAATCTGTACACAATGTTAGTCAAATTAAACCTTCCCTCCTTGGGGCTGGGGATTTAGCTCAGCAGCAAAGCACCTGCCTGGCAAGCGCAAGGTCATGAGTTCAGTTCCCGGTACCGGAGAAAAACAAAAAAAACCCAAAAAACCAAAACAAACAAACAAACAAAAAAAAAACAATAAACCTTCCCTCCTTTAAGATACGAGTGTTGTGTATTGTGTCTCAGAAATAAGCAAAGTGACTAAGACTATAGTAAATATAACTTCCCATGTCTGTAATATATTTATAATTTAGTAGAGAAAGTAAGATGTATTCACCAACTACTAAATTCGTGGAAAGAAATTTGTGATAAATTTTGTACAGGATGTATGAACACTATATATCTATGTTTGGGATGGTGATGAAGAGGAAGGAAATGTATGCAGTCAACATTTCTAACTAGACTCTAAAAGGTATACTTCAGCAAGTTATAAAAACTGCGAAATCACCCCAGGTATAAATGCCACCCTAGGAATAAAGGGTATGTATACACAGAAAATAAAATGCATAGTAGTCTGAGTTGGCAATGATCTAGGTTCTACATTTCCTAATATTAGAAAAAATAATGAATCCAAATATATGAGATACATGCCTTATTGATGAAACTAGTAAAATTGATGCAGATTAAAATATGCAGAAAGAAAGAAATAATAAATGTAAGCAGGAAGTTGAGAAAAGAAAAACAACAGAAACATTAAGGAAGTAAAAATCTAGGTGTTTTATTTATTTATTTATTTTTGGTCTTTTTGAGACAGGGTCTAGCTATGCAGTAAAGGCTGGCCTTGAGCTCACTTTGTAGCCCAGGCTGGTCTCGAACTCACAATGATCCTCCTGCTCAGCCTCTTCAGTGCTGGGATTACAGACTTGTGCCAGCAGGTCTGGCTAAAATCTAGTTTTTTTAAAGGAAATAAGAATAATTACCTTGTTGTCCAAAAGAGAGACCACATTATCCATAATAAGATTTTAAAAACACATTGTCTCAGACCTACAAATAATAAAGCAAAATAAAATTATTATGAAAACTTTTATAATAATAAATTTGACAACCTAGATTAAGATCTTGGCAAACATCTTCCCTCCTGGGAATAACAGAAACCAATCTGTCCTTCTTCATTTCCCCTTTGTACTATCCAGATGAGGAACTTCCTTTCCCCCTTGGAAGGCATTAGCTACCAATGCTCAGTGAAGAAAAGGTGAATAATGTAAGTAGCACTAAATGTAGTAATTAAATTGACCAATCAAAAAAGAAATTGACAAAGAAGAAAGCAATATGCCTCATAAAAACATGCAAAATTTTCAACAAAAATTTAGCAAAATGAACACATTGTATAAAAGATAATACAGAATGACCTGGTGGAGTTTATCCAAAGAACACAAAGTTGGTTCAGTATTTAAAATTCAATTACTGTACCTCACTGTATCTCTAATCCAAAGAAGAAAAACCACATGATCACCTTAATACATACAAAGAATATAACATGAAGAAACATCCATTTACTTAAAAGGAAAAAATCCAGTTCTTGGCAAACTAGGAAAATAAATCTTCCTCAACTAATGAAAAAAATTTGAAAAGAAATTTAATATCATACTTAATCAGAGAGACTAAACTTTTCTTCTTGAGTATAGACATTTGTCAAAGATGTTCCCTCCTATTTTTATTCATAAAAAAACCACTGTACTACAAGACTTAGCATGTATAACAAGGCAAAGTAAAAACATATAGATTACAAAATAACACATAAGCAGATACTATAATTTTATGTCAAAACCTGGAGAATAAAAATTTCAAAATACATTAGAGAGTGTATTACAAGATGGCATACACTTGTTTTTCCTTAAGTATCTCTTCACTGAGAATAAATTTAAATTCTGAAAGTGGATCAAGAGCCAAACAAAGCGAACCTCAAAAATGGTGGTGAGAAAAGGACAAGCTCTTTTGGGACCTCAGAACAAAATGAGGAAGACAAAGCAAGGATATTTTGCATTCTCTCACCAAGCAGAAGAAAGCTGCATTCCTGGTTTTTGCTAACTTGCAACTCAAAAAAGACCAGCTGTTTCTCTTCATGTCTGGACAGGAGTCCATGTGATTATCAGGTGAATCCAACACTATCAGCAATAGAAGAACTAGGAACCCTACTAAAATTAAATGACCAGTGAAACTATTCTCTTTCCCCTTGCAGGCATTAGACTACTTTTTATTTTGCCAAAAATTTTTTAACCAGTAAAATGAACATAAACTTCCATTGCAATGAGATCCAACACCAATAAGCTCAGGCTTGTATGTATGCTAACTCTCTATAAGATGAAGCCTACTAATAGAATATTTAGAGGGATGTTACATCTCTTAACAAAATAAAAACCAATGGCTCTACTAAATAGGTATTTCAGCCCTGCTTCTCTAGAATAGATGAATCCAGAAGCACAAGAAACTTGGTTGTTCTTCTCCTGATTTGCTCTTACTAGTTTATCTTTGCTGTGGCCACAAATGTTAATTATAAAATAATACAGAAAGCACTATATATCCAAGCAAATATGGAAAAGAAGAGGAAGAGATGGTGTAATATCCATTATAGTGCTAGAGTGTTCTCTGTGGCTGCAGAAACAAAATGTACAGTCATGGAGTCAGTAAAGTAGTTTTCCATGATTTTCAACTTAGATCTGCTCCATGTCTCATTCCCAAGTCTCTCTCCCTGTTCTCCTCCCTTCTTTATCTCCTTGAGCTATTTATTAGAAAAACTTATAGAATAATTCCACTGAGAAAGGGCTGAATAATTCAATTTCTAATAAGAAATTTAGCAGAAAAGACTGATAGAGGCACTCACTCCAGGGATATGAAAGGGTAAAGAGAATTCTGGGTGGTCTAAAGAGCCTATATTCTCCCTAGGTACACTGACCAATGAAAGAGCTAAGAAATCTATATTATGCACTACTTAGATATCTATGCCTATAGTGTCCAATCTCCAAATGATTTCATAGTCTGTTGTTTCGAGGGCAAAGTGGCATGGATTTCAATGTGACAGTCATTTAAAATTGCTACTGAAAATTTTTACAAATGGTTGTATTATCATCATAAGGCTTAGACAACTATGGGGAATGGAGCGGCAGGTAATGCGCTATTAATTTGGTTACACAAATTGCCGTCTACTGGGTGGCGTGGCTCTGCATGAGAAATGTATAATTTCTATCTTCATTTGATCTATTCTGGGAAAATGTTAGAAAAGCCTACAGAACTGGAAAAGAAATACAATGAAAGAGAGTTACTTCCCCTAGCATGACCACATATTGTTTTATTTTGCAAAAGGATGCCCTGTGATCTGCATAGTTCTTTTCCTTTGAAAAGCTCTTTTGTCAAGCATTCTCAATGGTTGTAAATTCATGTTTTAGATTTTAGAGAATTATTTTTCCCCGTTTAAATAAACATTTGTACAACTACTGTAACTGAAAATGCTGTTTTCATCTCACTTCCATAGAGAACCTCAGCTGTAAAATATGAACACATAAACATAAATTGTACAAACTAAAGGTGTTGTCCGAGGGAGCACTGTGTGAGCCAGAGCAGCAGCCACTCACCCTCTTCAGGAAAATGTATCCCAGCTTCCTGGCCACCATTTGCTCTGCTTTGTATTCACTTTAGCAAATATACTTTAGTGTTTTCTTTCTGAGCTCAGTTTTTGCCTTGCTTCATAATCATTAAGAATTCATTCCCTATTGTGTCCTTATGCACTTTCCTGCTGTCTGGTTTCACATATTTTAACATATAATTTCTTCAGAAAATCACAGTTATCCTTTTCCGCCACCCCCAAATCCTTTCTTTTCCCTCCTGAAGTGTACAGGGTTAATCTTGTCTGAGTCTCACCATCTTAAATATTGCATTATACTCTAAAATTTCATTTTTTATTCAATTGCTCTCCTCTTCAGTATCCAATCTGATTTAATAAACATGAAAACCAGAAAAGGAAAGAAAAGAAAGCACACATGGAAGTCACAGATCTTCTCTCTTTATCCTCTTCACATTTCAGGAATCATTCGTTGTGCAAGTTTTTTAAAGAAAATTCTTCCTTGCTAAAAGCATCTTCCTAAGCCTCTTCTAATAATGATCCCTTTGAATATTACCTTTTTTTCTGTATGTGTGTGGTGAAGGAAGTGAAAGAGAAAAGAAAGTGAGGAACAGGAGGTGGAAGATGCAAAGGAGAAAAATATACACATAAGTGACTCTGCTATGGTCTGAATGTGTCCCTCAAAGTTTAAGTGTCAGAGAAATAATCCCCAGTGTAACAGTGTTGAGAATGAACACCTTTAAGAAATCAGCAGGGCATGATGTCTTCTGCACCTGTGAGTGAATTAGTGCTATCATGCAAGGAATGATTTAGGAATAGCAGAGTGGGTTCCAGATGGAAAGGTGAGTCTGTTCCTTTCCTTTCTCTTGGTCTTTTACACAGGGTCTCTTGCTCTTCTATGTTCCAGCATTCAATGACATAGTAATAAAAGCCTCAGCAGATAAAAATACCTTGACCTTGAACTTCTCAGCCTCCAAAATTATAACAAATAAATATATTCTTTACAAATTACTCAATCTTATGTATTCTGTTATGACAGTATAAATCATATGAAGACATTAGCCAACTAGGCAGTTTTTCCTTATCACCAATAGCTGAGATGAAGGAATCATAGCAGGAAATTCTTGGGAGAAAACCTTCTTTGGGCTGATCACTTGAAGTTTGCTTCAAAACACTGATTTTTTTTTTCTTTTTGCATTTACCTACAAGGAGCAATATTCCCAAAAGGTTTATTTCATGATGGGATTTGCATACCCTCTATTGGCAGAACAGTTTTATAACACTCCAAATGAGAAACATGTTAAGGATTTGGTAGTAAAGTCCTATATCTCTTCCAGCTGCAAAGTTAACTATCTTTTGGCAGCCGAAATTTATGTTGGTTTAGAATTGGAAGGTAAAAGAAAGGCCTCATTGACATGAGCAATGTCTTCCTCTCATAGCGCTACTAGTTTCTAACTAGCTCAGTCTATGTATCACCTCAGTAATAGTTATAGAGTTGTTTTTTGGCCTAAAAATGATCTAGGAGAAACTTTTTAAAAATAGATTTCTTACTGTACAATTGAAAATATAATGGTGTAATTATTTTGAGGTAGAACACTGACAACTTTAATTTTGTTTTGCTTCTATTATTTGTGACAGGAGTTACAGCAAATATGTTATGAAAATCATTTTTTTCCTCAAAATTCATAATAATTTCCATCAGTTGGAAGCTATTGTGTGCTGGTAAATGACTAATGCAAAATTCAGGATTTAAATATTTATGATTGTTGATGAGATACAGTAATTGCTTTTTAAAAGATAGATTCTACTTGCTAATACACTGTGCTCCATTCCAATCATAGACACATTTCAGAGCAACTATGATATATATATATATATATATAACTTACAATCTTTTCTAGCTCAAATAAGAATGAGTTATGGTGCTATTTCTTCGTATTTCTCCTCTGACCTCTGGAATTATCCTTTAGAGGCTAACAAAGCTAGCAGTAAGATGTCAGCAGACTGAGGCAAACATAGCTCTCATGTGTCCTTTCTTCCAGTACTTAAGGCTAGTTCCTTCTGAAATTGCATGAGTCTCTCAAGCATATAATTTGTGGCTTCCAATGGGTTTGAACTTCATGCTTCAAGTGATGCACACATAAGTGATTTAATTCATGCACCTGTATCTGGACTTTCTCCAGACATACTGAAATGGGTAACTGCTTCAGAATTTCCCTAATAACTATTACAGCAAGGCATCAGAAAGGCACTGATTGGCATATGTAGGCACAGAAAGGAGCAGTACATTTCCAGGGTGCTTCAGTAGGCATCTCCGTTCCACCCTTGAGACAAAAACTAAACATTTCCAGGCTCCAAGGCCAAACCCTTTACCTTCATAGGTGTACAATTTTCTCATTATAAGCACTACTGTACCCCAAGGATTTTTTGTCAGCATTGTAATTATTTTCTCAATTTGAAATAAGACCTTGTCACTAAAAGAGGGATGTCTGTGTCACGTGATTGTTGTTAGTATCAACACAGCAGTACAAAGAACCACACAGTGGAAACACCTACAAACTTTCAAGAAGGAAGAAAAGCATTTTCGAAAATAAAGGCAAATCAATCTTTCCAGTGATTATCATGAATGTAAGTAACTGTGCTTCAATCAGATGCGGTAGTGTTTGGCTTGAGAGGCTTAAAAAGTGAAAGTAAAGTATAGTTTTAGCTCTCTTTGATGATAATATTTTCAAAATTACTATCGGTGAGGTCAGGAATACTTCAACCCTTGGTCACACAATCCCTAACAGAGAAACTTTGTGCTCCATTGCTTTTGCTCGTTTATTGTTGTTTTTAAATGTATAGTTTAAGTGATACATAAAACATTGAAAACTGGACATATTAATGGGCAGATGCTTTGAGCTTTGTAACCTAAGTCAGAATCCGTATAACTCAGTTTCCATAGCATCTCAGGTTTCCATAGAGTCTGCATTTTAGACAGTGCATCTGGAAACAGTTTGCTGATTAGAACATTTGCAGATAAGAGAAATGTATTGTATTTACACTGTTCAATATTAAAGTCACATGATATATCATAGCTACTGGGAATTTAAAATGTAGCCAGTGAAGCTGAGAAACTGGGGTTTTAATATTATTTAAGTTAAATCCACATAAATACCACACATGGCTAGTGACCACATATTGGGAAGTACTGGTGAGCTATAGGGGAAATGTCAGATTTTAGTAGAGTGCACAGTGAAAATGATTATTATAGACAATTCATCTCCAAAGTAGAAGAATGCAAAAAAGAAAACCCCAGAGAATATAAAGATGAAAAAGGGTTAAGTATGACTAACTTTAGAATGTTCAAAGGGCAAGGAGCCAGGCAAAGGACAAATGGAAAATATAACACAGTAGGAAGATTGAAAGATGGGTTTTATCTTCTGATGGGACCTCCTCTATTACAAACACAGGGAAAAGCAAACAGATGTGTATGAATAGAGATCTGCTTGCAGATTTCATGATAGCAAATTAGACTCTTTGGAGATTTCTCTTTCTTTTGTGCCATAGGAGAAAATGTCAATTGCCAAGAGTAAAGTGATAGAGCCGAAGTACAGTACTACTCATTTTCAGATGATATATTGTTCCAGCTAGTTCACCTAAATCCCCCATAGCACAAACATTTTCTTCCCAAAGGTATTTGATTAAAAGCTATGACTGAAGAGCAGTGACACAACTTCTCTGCATAGAAAGGTCTTTCTGATTAATCTCTAACTCTCCTGTGCTTTGTTCCATTTGAGGTAAGCCTTGTCATCCTTTTGGGAAAATGTGTATTTCAATGAAGATACAATGTGAAATCAGAGAAAAGCGTTTATTGGTTTCATATAGTTTCTCATGACTAAATACTTCATGACACTAAACAAATCAGGGAAGAAATAAAACATGTTTCTGGACAGGAAGACTGGTGGAACACTGTCAGTCCTAACCCTCTGAGTAGCTAGGAACAAGTCTGGTCCCAGCACTAAAAAGGACAAAGACAAAAAAAAAAAAAAAAAAAAAAAAAAAAAAAAAACCACTAGATTTAGTTGGCTCATTGTTATTCTTAAACATAATCTTAAAAACTGTGAAACACATTCTGTATATCTTGGGTCTAATCCACATAAGGCAACTTGCCGGATGAACATTTGATGTGGAACTAAATTCACAGACAACAGAGGTGGAAAGTTTCAAAGGAAATGTACAGATCTCTCTGTACTAGCTTGTAAGAACTGCTGTGGAATAATATCAGACTGAAAAAATAAACCAGGAATTAAGTAAACTACACCACATTTACATCCCCCTAACTTGACTGAGGTCATTTGATCTTAATATCACCACAGAGGTCTGTAGTTGGTCATGCCCACGCCAGAGTTTGCAACCAGGACATCAGTGCAGAAGGAGTGTCAGTCCTCAGTATTTCAGGTAAACAGTTCATGAATCCAGAGGGCCAAACTGCTTGGCTGCTTATACTCAGAGTGCAAATCCAGTGTAGAGGAAACTGTACATTCTGGGTTAATGCTATGATAAGTGTATGAAGATTTTTATTTTTATTGTTGTTCTTTCCTTGTTTTCTGTTTGATCTGAGTTGACTGGATTTTTATATTC
>NW_004955463.1:3376448-3394853 GCF_000276665.1 Chinchilla lanigera
ATTTTCTCTATAAACATTTTACCCTTTTAATTGTGCTCTTCTGTAATATTTTGACTTTCTTTCATCCCTATTCTTTCTTCTTTCTTTTTCACTCTCTGGATTCCTTGCCTTCAATCTTCTCCTCTCCACCTAG
Source organism: Chinchilla lanigera (assembly GCF_000276665.1). Lineage (NCBI taxonomy): Eukaryota > Metazoa > Chordata > Mammalia > Rodentia > Chinchillidae > Chinchilla > Chinchilla lanigera. The sequence goes on from NW_004955463.1 coordinate 3,376,582, forward strand.
TTTATGGTCTCTAATCTGAAAAGAAGTTCATAAACTAAAAATCAATAGATGGAAATGGATGAAAATGCACTAAGACCCCGGAAACAAGCATGAGTAGCAATTTTATACAAGATAAAGTAGGTGTCAAGCTAAAAATAGTCAGAAACAGCAAAAATTCACAACATTTTAGGGAGGGGAAAAATTCAACAGGAAGTGTTAACAATCATAAATATATACACACTGAACATCACAGTTCCTAACTTCATAAAACAAACATTGCTGAGTCTAAAAAACCAAATAAACATAATCGCGGTGGAAAACCTCAATGCCTCACTTTTACAATGCACAGATCCAACAAAAAATTAACAAAGAAATATCAGAACTGAAAAACACCTTTGAACAAATGGACTTCTTCACAACTTCACAAAAACTATGAACCTGCAGAATGTTCTGCCCTCAACAGAATGTACATTGTTCTTCACAACTTCACAAAAACTATGAGCAATTCAATAACACACACTAAAATGGACTCCATGTACCTGGCACATGTATCTTTCTCAAAATAGATTGCATGGTAGTCCGTACAGACAGGTTAAATAACTACAAATACATTGAAATCATCCACATATGCTACCAAATCATAGCACACTGAAACTAGAAATTAATCTCAAAAAACACATAAATTTTAGGAACATCTGAATATTAAATAACATATACCTGAACACTCAGGGAGTCACAGGAGAAATTAATGAAGAAATCAAATAATTCCTAGAATCATATGATAGTGCCACTACAACATGACAGAAGCTATAGCAAATAATGAAAGCAGCCCTAAAAGGGATGTTAACTTCTGTGAATACTCACACTAGAAAAACCGAGTTCAAATAACAGCCTAATTACATATCTGAAGATATTAGAAAGACAAAAACAGTTCAAAATCAAATCTAGAACAAGCAAGGATATCAGAAAGATCAGAATGGAAATTAACTCAATTGAGAGTTTTTTTAAAAATCCCAAAGAATTAGTGAATGAAAGGTTTAGTTCTTTGAAAGAATAAACAAAATAGATAAACTTTTAGACAAACATACCAAAAAAGAACAGAAGGAACCAAACTCAATGCAATTAGAAGTGGAAAAGGCAAAATCACAATGAACACTGCCAAAATGCAAAACATTAGTAATTGCTATAAAAAGAAATTGTACTCCTACAAACTGGAAAGTCAAAGAAACAAATTCACAAATAAGAATTATCAAAAGTGATCCAAGAAGACATTAAAACTCTGAACAATACAATAACAGGCAATAAAACTGACTCTATAATAAAAACCTACCAACTAAGAAAAGCCAACAATCTGATGATTTCACCACAGAATTCTAAGAACTTCCAGGACATATAAAACCAATACTTAAATTCCTAATGAAATTGAAATGGGGGATGAAGGATTACTTTCAAATTCATTCCAGGGAGATGGCACTACAGCAACTCCAAAACCAAACAAGGATTCAACTAAGAAAGAAAACCTCAGGCAAATAACTTTAATGAACATATGTGCAAAAATCCTCAACAACATATTGGCAAACAGAGTGCAAGAGTACAACAAATTATGAAAAAGATTCCAATTCCTCACCAAATAGGCTTGATCCCAGGGATGAAAGGATAGCTCAACATACCCAAATAAGTAAATGTAATATATCACATAAACTGAAGCAAAGACCAAAACCCACAAGATCATCTCAGTATATACAGAAAAAGCCTTTGACAGAATACAACATCCATTCATGATTTTTAAAATGTGAGAAAATAGGCATAGAAGAACCTACCACAATGTGATAAAAGCCACTTACAACAAAACAACAGCCAGTTTTATACTAGATGGGGAAAAGCTGAAAGTTTTCCCTCTAAAGTCAGGAAGAAGACAATGATACCCACTATTATTACTGCTGTTCTTGAAACATTATCCATACAGTTAAACAAGAGAAAAAATAAAAGAGGTATGTCTAGGAAAGAAGTCAAATTATTGTTTCCAGGTCCTTTACATAGAACACTGAATAATTCCACCAAAACTCTTACAATTAATAAACAAATTCTGCAGTGTAACAGGATATAAACTTACCACACAAAAATCAATAATGTTTCTGTACAGCAATAATGAACCTATGAAGAATAAACTAGGAAAGCAATACCGTTCGTGATACAATAAAGAAAAATTAAATACTTAAGAACTAACCTAGCTAAAGAGATGAAAGCCCACTACAGCAAAAACCACAGTCCTATGAAAAAGGAGATTGAAAAGGAAATCAGAAAATGGGAAGATATCTACCTGTTCCCAGACAGGCAGAATTGATATTACCAAAATAGCCATATAGCCAAATCTGATATGTAGATTTAATGCAAGCCCAACCATAATACCAACAGCCTTCTTCAAAGAGATAGAGAAAGCAACTGAAAATGCAAAGGGAACCAGAAAAACCTCTGATATCAAAAGCAATCCTGAGTAACAAAACAAAGCAGGAGGCATCACAATTCCAGAATTAAAGTTATATTACAAAGCTACAGTGACAAACACAGCAAGATATTGGTATGAAAAGAGACATGCGGCTCAGTGGGACAGGATAAAGGACCTAAACACTTTCAGCCATGTCAGCTTTGACAAAGGGGACAAGAACACAAAAGGAAAGATACCTGTTTGGTTTATCAAACTGTACTGCGATAAATTTGCTATACATATTTAGAGAATTGAAGGTGGGCTCCTATCTCTCCTCATGTACTAAACTAAAAACAAAATAGATCAAAGATCTAAATCTTAAAACAAAACCACTTACACTGTTGGAAGACAAAGTATGTAAAACTCTTGGAGTCAGAGTCATAGGCTAGGACTTTCTGAACTGAAACTCTTTGCACAACAAATAACATCAAGAATCAACAAATGAAGATAAACCTAGACTCATATCTCTCACCATGCAATAAAATAAAATTAAAATATATCAAAGATGTAAATATTAAAACAGAAATACTAAATGTATTGGAAAATAGATTAGGTAGAACTGTTGAAGACATAGGTATAAGCAAAGATTTTACGAAAAAAGAAAAACCTATTTGCATAATTAGCATAGGAACTATTACAAAGACTCAAAATAAATGGGACCTCATCTTATTAAAGAGATTTTGCCAGCTATTCTTTGGGCAAAGAACTAATATCTAGAATATATGAAGAATTCAAAAAATCAGACTCTTCAAATTTACAGACCTAATTCAAAAATGGGCATCTGAAATGAATAGACATTTCTCAGATGAAGAAATACAAATGGCAAATAAATATATGAAAAAATGTTCTAAATTATTGGTCATTTGAGAAATGCAAATTAAAACAGCAATGAGATTCCATCTCACTCCAGGAAGAATAGCCATTTTCAAGGAATTAACAAAAGCTAGACGGGCCGTAAATTTTAGACATATATAGGTAAACAGATGAACCTTAAAACCATAGTCTTAAGTGAAGCAAATCAGACACACATGTTTAAGTTTTGTCTTGTTTCTGTGATGCAAGAAACTGCAAATATAAATAAGGATCAAAATGCATAACAGATATTGGAAAATGGGACAAATACATTCAAAAAGAAAGGGGAAGAAGGGAGGGTGGGAAAAGAAGGAAGGAAGGATGGGAAAAGAAAATAGAAGTAAAAAGTGGAAAAAAAGCTTTGGTAAATGAGGAGGGGAAGAGGACTTGAAAGGAATGGAAAGGATTTGGGGAGAAAAGAAGCATCAATACACATTCTATGCAAGTTCAAATTCCCTATAATGAATGTGATTGCTATGTATATCTAAAATGTACCAATAAAATTAACTAAATTTTTTTAAAAAACAAAATGAAAATTTTCTGCATAGCAAATGAAACAGCCAATAGAATGAAGAGACAACCTACACAACAGCAAAATAATTTTACCAGCTACACTCAGAGGACTACTATCTAGAATATATACAGTAGTCAAAAAATTTGATGCCCCCTCAAAAAAACAAAAGGTCCAATCTAAACTGGGAAATTAAAAGAATAGATACTTCTCAGGAGAAGAAATTTAAATAGCCAGTGAAGGCTTGAAAAGAAATATTCAACATGGTTGGCCATTAGAGAAATGCAAGTTAAAACAAGACTGAGGTCCCATTTTGCCCTAGCAAGAATGGTTATCATCAAGAAATCTAATAATAAGCAAAGCTGATGAGCCTGCAGGCAAAAAGGAACTCTTCTGCATTATTGATGGAAATGCAAAGTATTATAACTACTATAGAAATCAATATGGTAATTCCTCAAAAACCAAAACTAAAAATTCCATTCAACTCAGCTGTTCCACTTTTAGATACAGTATCTTTTCAAGGGTTAAAGACGTCATGTTACAGTGACACATGCATTCCAATATCTACAGCAGCAGAATTTATCACAGCTAAGTTTTAGAAACACCTTATGTGCCCATTAACAGATAAATGGGTAAGGACAATGGGTATTTATACACAATGGCACACTACTCTGCTTTAAGGAAAGATAAATTTGTGTAATTAGTAAGAAAATGGGCACAACTTGAGACCATAATGTGAAGTGAAATAAATCAGACACAAAAATTTAAGCATGGCATGTGTCTTGGTTTCTTGCCTTTCGTTGCTGAGACAAAATACCTGACACCAAAATTAAGGCAGAAAAGGTTTATTTAGCTCACAGTTTGTGACGGTTTCAGTCCATACTTGGTTGGCTCCAAGGCAGAGTGACACATGGCAGAGGGCAACAGTTCATGGTGGCGGAAGACAGCAAAGGCAACAAGAGCAAAAGGGAGGAGTGGCAGCAAGAAGTCTCTCCCCCCCCCACTACATTGTATGCAAACTGTACACCCATAATCCCAGCATTGGACTATGAATCAGTCAAAACTCTAGAATAGAAGTCTGTGCCATGACTGCATGAGGATTTTGGGGGATATGCAGACAAAAACCATACCAGCATGGTTTCTCTTATATGAGAAACTTGAAGAATAAATAAACTAAAGAGCAAATTAAAACATAGTAGGAAACCATGCAATAGAATTTTTGCAACTAGAAAGATGACCAAGAGATGGAGGAAGGGGAAAAGAAGGGATTGAAAAAAGAACATAGCACATCTCAATTCTCTTTATGTACATGTACTAACCACACCACAATGTATGTAATCATTATGTACTACACACATAATAAAAGTAAGTTTTTAAAATAATAAATGGGCTAGTGTAACTCAATTTGAATTCTCAACTCCTTACTAGTTTAACATTGTCATAATTACATGGAAGAAAGAGAAAGATACTACTGAAAGTGTCAAATTAAAGATGACAGCATAAAAATCAAGGGCCAGCCAGGGACTGGACACCAAAAGAGACTTGGAAAAGTGGTAAAATCAATTATGTTTGGTAGATGTTGAAACAAGCATGCAACATTTGCACATAAGAAAAGTGGAGAGTAGATGCCAGATGCAAATAGATGGAAGGAGTGGACTGAAAGTTCTTGGGGAAGTGTTACATCTATACCATCAACAACTGCACAGTGATAAAGCAGGAGGTAATGTAGAAGTATACTGATAGAGACTGTTGTAGTCAGGGTTCACAGAGGAATAGATTTAATACAGAACACATAATTTATGGTTCATTTTATAATTTTCACCTAAAATGTCAAATGAGGAAGAGTGTAGGAGATCTGTGCATGTACTAGAGACCAAAGAGTCCACCTGAGGGCCTGATCCCATGGCAATGTCCTCTGTGAGTCCAGCTGGAGGCCTAGAGTCCATGACAATATCTCATACAAGTCTCTATCAAGGATCTACACTGGGAAGGCACAAAGGTCAGTGGTGGGAGCTAGAATGTCTGCTCTAGTGTGATGAAGAGTCTGTGCCAACAGGCTGAAGTATCTATGCTGGAGCCAGGAAGGACACACACCATAAGGACAAGAGTTCCCCAGAAATGCATCCATCCTCAGTGATATTAAGGACCCAAGCTACTCCATTGATGAGAACAACTAAATTTATATCAAGACAACCAGCATGACAAACTTCTCCAGGAGAATCCGCAGCATTGTGTTTTCCCCTCCAGTTCGTTTTTTATGCTGTTGGCAACAATCCTCAAGTGGGCCTTCCACACCCAGAACCACATTGATGTAGTTCAGTTGGGTGTTACAAGTTGACCATTAGTTAATCCACCACAGATACTGATTTAAATGTAAGTGATAGACACTCATTAGTTGAGGAAAAAAATAAAAGTTTTAATGTCCTGTTTCTAATCCTATTCCATCATTTTTATTTCACACTATTGTACAGCAATTTACTTCTTTACTCCTTTAGACTCCACTCCACCCAGAATAATGTTAGAGCAATAGGTACAGTTGGCTAAATATAGATTAATATAAATGTTTGGATTATCACTATGTTGTTTCTTTTAGTGGCTATTGTAATTTATATTACAACAATAATTCACAAACTTTAATGTACTGTAGTTATCTTTAGATTTTTGTTTACTGTACAAAGGCTAGTTAAAAAATAGGAAGGTAAAAGGTCATATAAATCAAACATTACACGCCACACCAATTTATGTAAACTAACCTAATACATTAAAAATAAGACATTTCTTTCTCTAATGTGTCTTATTTCTATTACTCATAACAGATGATATTGCAGAATGAAAGATTATAATTATTTATAGTACACTTAGGGGTTCATTGAAGATGTCTAATTTACCTACATGAAATAAAAAGTTCATGGAGTAGTTCAGCTAGTTCATAAACCTGGGAAAAAGAGAGAATGTGCATAAATATTCAATAAAACCAAGATGAGCACTGATATAATACTGCCAAGCCTGGAACATATTTCATCTCACTGATAATATTTTTGCCATTTCTAATTCAAAGCAGGTATTAATTATCAGTTTTACTTCAAACATTAAAGTCATGAAGTTAGAACTGTGAGATACTAAGAACTAGTTACTTGACATTACATGAAATCTGGTGCCATTTGGCAACAGATAGCCATCCGCAGCATGCGTAATGATGATAGCTCTCTGAGGTGCTACACAGTACTCTCAGTTATATGAGAAAGCATCTGCTCCCTTTAGCAGGCAGAAATTTTTTGGAGTTTTTCCCTATATATATGTTTGTAAATATATTTATACTCCCCGTTGGGGCAAGATTATGTGTACAGTTAGCTTAGCAGACAATAAAGTTTAGGTTCATGGTGAAAGTAAACTTTCCTTCTAAATGAGAGACTTACTGCCTTTTATAAGAGCCATAAATTAAATAATTTTAGATTCTAGCTCACAATAAATAAGTCATCATATATTTGTCATTTTGAAAGTTCTGTTCAATAACATTTTGAGTATAAAGTCAGAGTAGGAATGGTGATTCATTACATTTTACAAGAAAAAAAAATCTAGACAAAAAATACAAATAATGCTACTGAACATTATTGAGGGTTCACTGCATGCCAGATATTGAGCTGAGCACTTTATGGAATAAGTTTACTAAGCCTCAGAACAACCCTGTGAAATAAGTATTGATATGTTCACTGTGCACATGGGAAAATCAAATTTTAAAGAAATGATCTTGTGTCTGATAAAGCCTAGACCAAATCCGGGTTACGAATTCCACAAGCCAGTGTTCAAATGCTTGTCTCATTATCACGCTGGCTATAGATCATGTGCATGTGTTATTTCTTCCTTTTATTTTGTCTTTCCACTTACCCATTTACATAAGCAATTTAAAAAATGTTTAAAGAGTGATGCATTTCCCCCTCTTCTGGATGAGATGGGGAAGTTAACAGGAGCCATTTGTCATTCATACAATTTTCCTCTAAAACCGCTTGCAATGCTGTGTAATAATCCCCAGATGGAAGTCATTAAAGTTTAATTTGTATGCATATGTGACATCTTGCTTTTCAAAATCTTTTTGACTTTATTCTTTCCATTACTGAAACTAATTGATATATATGAGAAATAACTAATTAAAATGAGTGTAAAGCAGTTTTATAAAATATAAAACATGCTATAAAATGCTAATAAAACTATAAAAATATAGAAAATCTGCCAATTACAAAATTAACATCAGATGGGAAAGCAAATATAATTTATCCTTTACAATATCCAAACACATAACTTGTTCGGCATCAAAATGCTTCTTTGCTCAATTTTAATGAAAGTCTAAGAAATAATAGTTGTCTTTTCACCATAATGCTAGCCAGGATAAAATTTTGCAGAATCTTCTGGTTATAAATTAAATTTTAAAACACACTAACTCTATAGCTAGTTGCTGGGAACAGGTCTTGGTTATGGTTTAAAAAGTGTAAATCACTGCTTGGCGAATTGTTAGAATGAAGCTTCTTTCTTGTCTTCCTAAGTGACTGATGGGTGATGGACCCAGGAGAGGACACTACGAGGGGTGCAAACTCTTTAAAATGAATACATCCAGGTAGGAGTGAGGCTGCCAGATGTCCCCAGCCACAAAGAATGAAAAAAAGCTGAGGGAGAGCATGTTCATAGCTGACAAAGGCAGTTCTGACATGCATGGGTACAAAGAAACCATTTGCTTAGTTTTCTGCACACCCTTTCAAAGGAAAGATGCACAAAGCTACCCCCCAATGTACTAGTATGATTTAAAAAGAATTAAATTGAACACATTGTCCTTGCATAACTCATTATCCCTGCATACTTTTCATCACTTTGTTATATTTTCTTGAGTTAGTGTTCATTTAAGTTATGATTTTCATTCTCTTCTTTACTCAATTATTCTTCAAAACTATCTATTGAATGTATATTATATGTCAGACAAATAATAATAATAGTGGAAAACATCTCATTATACTCATTCTCTTGGAGCTCACTATAAATGCAGAACAGTTATTTTACATTTAATTACTAAAATAATTATTTGATTATGATGTTGATGAGCTCGAGTAGGATACCGTCCAACTCTAAATTGGAACCCAAGTCAGCCTGTAAATCACATTTTAATTAATGCACGTCTCACAACTAAGGGAGGTGCTTCTGGTCTGGGGCTCCCGCAGGACTGCCTGGAAAGCAAAGAATGCAATGGAGAAGAGATTTTCAGAAATATGAGAATTAGGTGTGACAATGAGCTCATCTAGCTTTGTTGATCTAAGGTAAGATTCCTAGCTGGAAGAAAATAAAACTTGAATACAAAACAATAACATAAAACTGACATTTTTGGAGAAACACAGAATTCTTGTGTTATTTGGGGGACTTTGGGTCCCTGGCCTTTCTTTGAAAAGGAATTATCCATTTTTTTAATACTACACCACTTTTGATGACTGTTTTGAGGCCTGCGTTGAGAATAATGTTCAAGAGACAATGGGATAAAAAGAGGACAGAGAAGAAAGGTAAAACCTCTTAGTGCAATCTGATGAGAAATATCATAGTCAATTATGTGTTCCTCCTCACTGAGAAGATCAGGATATCAGGGGAGGGACCTGGCTGAAATACAGGCATCTTGTAGAGATTAAAACAGTTTTAAAGTACAGTATCAGCATGTGCAAGCCACTGAGTATATCCCTGTTAAGAGAATGTTACTAATATTAAAGTCAGTAAAGAAATAAAACATAAATATGGTGAAAGTACTTTAATAAAATGAAAGTTGTTTTGCATTACTTTATAAAATCATTATACTTACTTATTTTTTCAGGCTAGATCGAGTCTACCATTATAGCAAAAAATTCTAAAGCACAAAATTCCTTCACCAAAATGCCTGGTTTCCCATTTTATGCATAAACAGACATTATAAATTTAAGAGTCCAAATAGTCTAAACTAATTGTTATCAAGCTTATTTGTCTACACTAAAATAAATTTTAAAGAATCAAAATATGTGAGCAACATAAGATATAATAATATATAAATAACCCAAAGATGGAAACTTAGTACCATCAAGCATTCCTTGGTTTTCATTAGCATTATGACTACACTATATGGTTGTCATTTGGTCATGTGTTTGCTTCAGAAGAGCAATTTAAGAAACAAAAATAATATAAAATTAGGGTTATGAGTAGAATCCATTAGATACTTGTTACAAGTTTAGCTTTTATTTTCTATCTAGCACAAATCTAATTGAAAAAAAAGCTTGAAAGCAGAAGAAAATATTGAAATATAGAAAATCCTGTTTTTTATTGATTAGTAGATGAGAAAGTCCATCTTAAGTTTTCCTAAGCTTCAGACAAGAAGCCAAAAGGGTGCTGTTGAGAGTTTTCATAATTATTTATACACTTAGTAAATATTTGCTTCACACCACTCTATCACTTGTGGTGATGTTCATCTGTCAACTGTTTCCCAGGCAATTGGAGCTATGTAACTGGCTACCCCAACCTTCTCCTGATCCCCTGGCCATGGAGTTCTTGTGGTTTTCAAGATTCAAAGAGCTATAAAAAAAATTCCCCACTTAAAAAAATCCGATGCTGACTTTGCTTAAATGTCACAATATCCTTCTTCAAAAGAAAATTTCAATATACTCTCTAGATCCTGTAGCTCTCCAAGACAGAATCCTGAAGTGTCAGAGAAATACTTTTTCTGTAAATTCACCTTTATTTCTGTTTCTTTCCTTCAAGAATGAGAAGAACTTGAAGTGAATCTGTTCTGAGCACTATAACGCTATCTAAAACTAAAATTAAAATTCTTTCCCTACATATAACACAACAAATTCCTATCATGACTCAGAGATAAGTAGGTGACTTAGGCTGGATTTTAAGTATCTAATCAGAGTTAAGAGTGAATCTTCTCCTCTCTGGCTGGCAGACTCTGTGCCATGGTTAATTTTATGTGTTAAGCACACTGAATGAGACAGGCCCAGATTGCTGATACAATAGTATCTAGAGGTGTATCCCAGAGCTTCTTAGACCATAGATTAGCTTTTAAGGTTGTTGACTGAATATAGAGTCCTTCTCTGAGATGCTGATGGGCATTCCCATCTAGTGAGCCACCAAATAGAGTGAGAAGTAGGAAGAGGGGCAAATGTAGTCTCTGTATTTGGGCTGGGCCATCCACCTTCTTCTGCTGTAGACATAAATGCTCTCAATTTTCCAGCCTTCAGAGATGTTCCCCTCCCCCATATCAGGTCTTTGGACTCAATCTGGGACTTACTCCATCTGCTTTTTTCAGCTTGCAGATAGCAGACCTTGGGGTTTTTGTTCTTTTTGTTTTTACTCCCACAAATAGCATGAACCAATTCCTATCATACTTTGAATCAAAATAACTTTTTTTTTAATAACCAAACCTGTTTCATTTTGTTTATAGGCTGCTATCATTGAAATCATAAGCAACAGTGCCTGGCTGAAACACTCTACCACAAAACAAATACCATCCATTTCTTGTGGATGAGGCATTTTTGTACAAACAAGACCTAATAATTTACTCTGAAACAATTCAGATCATGATAATGATAGAGAACATATTTCTTCATTACATATCAATGAGGTGACTATTTTATTTTCCCATTTCTGACAAGAGAAATGAAAGGTTAAGAAATTTTAATAAACTTAAAATGTTAACTGGCCCACAATTAGATTATAAAATGCGAACTATTACTTCACACAGTCTACTTTAAAATGTGATAGATGTGAAAAATGTTTAGGTTATAATTAGTGACATAAAGTAACTTGTGCAAGGTTAAGTATCTCAGAAAGAAAAATCCTTACAAGCCTCGAGTAGAAAGTCATGCGGAGTAAGATCATTGAGATCCTGTAGTTTGAGATGGCGGGTTGCCTTCCAAAGTAGATAGCCAGAACAAGTATTTATCTTTCAGAACTTATCATAGTTCTAAGTCTATCATATGCCTTAGCACTTCAACACTTCTACTTTATTGTTGCCCCAAAATTGATCACTTAATAGATGTTGATTTTCATAACCAAAACTCACAAGAGTCTTTCTAGATCAATTTACAAATTTGCCTTGAGAAACATATATAGCAAGATTTTCTAACTGAGGAAGCCTGAGTAACTTATTTCTCCTCATAAGCAAGTTTTGTAGGAAGATGAATTTTCAGGAAGTTGCTTGGTGACCAAGTATTTTGGGGCAGATTTGTGTTCCCTCTAAATGCCTATGTTGGAGTTTAAACCCCTGTCTTGGGAAACAACATCAGGAAAAAGGGAATTAAGTCAAGACAAGGCCTTCAGTATAGGCTCTAACCCAATCCAACTAGTGCTATTGTATGAAGAGGAAATTTGGATAAGAAAAGGGACACCAGATGAGAGAGCACAGAAAAGTGACCACACAGGCAGCAGGCTGCCATCTGTAAAGCAGGGAGAGGCCTTGAAAGCAATGAAACTTGATGACACCTCCTACTGGGACTTTCAACTTCCATGAATATGAGAAAATATCTTTACTATTTGAATCACCCAGTCTACAGGCTTTCATTATAGCAACCCTACCAAACTGACAAAGCAAGGAGAAAAAAGGATGCAATTAGATACATGAACCAACATTTTAATGGAGGAAAGCTCTATGAATTAGAGTCCTGTATTTATCCAAGTGGTGACAGAGCTCATCCTTAGGCCAAAGGTGAAACTGGGTCCAACGGAAAGGAGAGGAAATAACTAGAAGAAGGTGTTTAAATGGAATACAAATAATGCCTTCTTAAAGAAAGAGGCAAAAAAGTCATTCATTTACAGAAGTTTAAACCCTATGCTTCATAGCTGCATTCATTTTGGTTCAGGAAACAGAAAACTAATTAGGGGATTTTGCATATGTCTAACGATCCAGTATGTCTTGATTTGCAATATTTACTTTTGGATATCATTTTTTCCTCTTATGATTCATCTCATATTCAATCTATAAAAAGGATAGCTATAAATCAACATAAGATAAATATCATAAAATCAAAAGGGCTTTGTGAAGTCTTCAGCAAGAAAAACCCTATTTAAAGCAATCTTAAAAAGTTTCTTAGAAAATGGTCTTCCTGAACATATAAGATTTTAATCAGCAGAGACTTAGGGGAAGGAAAGAAAAGCACTGAATATAATCATATATTGAACAACTAAACACAATGTTCCTACACTAAATCTTAGTAAAAGCACAAAAACAGGCAGGACTGAGGTGGAAGGTCTATTTTCATTCCCTTGAAGTCAAAAAAGAAGTCAAAAAATATATTTTGGAAGTTAGTGAAGAAAACAGTGGTACATCTACACGTTGAAATACTACTCAGCACTAAAAGAAAGAAACTACTTATTCATGCACCAGTTTGAATGAATCTCAAAGACACTATGTTGGGTGGAGGAAGTAGACTCAAACAATTATGTGCTACTTGATTCCATTTATACGGCATCCCTAGGAATACGGAAGATATGAAGAATAGGTCAGGGGTTCTCAGATATTAGAAATGAAGGAAGAACATGACTACAAAAACATAGTAGCATCAGGGAGTTTGGGGGGTATTTTGAATCATTATGGTAGTGTTTACATAAATCTACATAACTGTTTCCCCTGAACCCCAGTTTTGCTTTCCACATTTCAGTTAACTTTAGTGTGAAAATATTAAATGGACAATCCCAGAAATAAATTATGAGTTGTTAGTAACTTTTATTGCAGTGTATTACAACTTTTTCTTGCTGTTAATTTTCCCCTGTGCCTAATTTGTAAATTAAACTTTATCATAGGTGTGTAAAATATATATATATGAAAAAATAGTATATAGCTAATTTCATTCTATCTGAAACTGGTTAAAATATCTCAAAACAGAGTATTTTTCTTTCACTGTGTAATTCTAAAATGTTAGAACATATGAAATTAACACAAAAGTGTGAATCAGGATGCTAACTTTCATAAAGGAAAAGATTGGATGTACATACAATATTAAAATAATGTCATGAACTCACCTTACTAGCTCAGCATAATGGAAGGAGAAGGAAAGAAATTTTTTAAAAAGGAATCACAAATTTAACTCTATGTGGGTAAATAAGTATTTTGTGTGATGGTAATACAAAAAAAATCTAGTAAGCTCAGACAGATGAACTCATGGAGAACAAAATAAAATAATTTAGCTTTAACAATTCTGCTTACCAGAAACTGTTCTGAAGATAATCACCAACTGGTTAGAAATAAAGATCTGGAGTCTAAAGGAGCATTTAGAAAAGAGAACCCAGATTAAAAACACAGATTTTTTGAGTCCAGTAACTTAAAAGTGCTAACTGGAACAACAGTCTTGGAGATCACTCCACAGGTACTACAAGTGAATGTGGTGAGGAACTCTCAAAGGTGAACTTTAGAGGCAAGAAGGGCTGGTGATGAATCCTATTCTGAAGGCAGTAGCCAAGCACAGGCTTCTGTCAAAGGTCATGCAATATTGATTTGTCATCAAATGTTAGACAACTATCTCAATATTGTAGAAAGCCAGTATGTACTCATCTTCAACTGTAAGAAAAGTTGAGTATTTTCCCGGTATATACATAACACAGCTACAGTGTACAAGACAGTGCTAGGTGAAATAATATTACTATTTATCCCTGGGAGACAAGCCTGGGTTTTTAATAAACTCTGGGTGTTGGAATGGGACAAATAACCCAGATTTTCTATCTACTTGTTCCTTTCTGCAGTGAATAGAGGTGATAAATTTAAGTACTGAGTGTGGTTGTGAAGGATGCAGAGTGTAATGTCTTTTAGATTGGATTTTAGGCAGATGAAACTTGAAACTCTTCTACTATAGTACAGTATTTTTCTCCGGAGATGTGCCCTAAACTTCGCTAACATTTCATTACTTTTGTTGTAAATAATCTCTAAAAACTCTGTTCTCAAAATCGGATTCTTGAACAGAGCACGGTGTCTAGTTTTCCTGTTTCTCCCTTCCTGCAATGCTTTATAAGGAATCCCGGCTACTATGTGGAATTACCCACCTATACTTATGCAAGTTAGGTCAAATTACCCACCAGTAGTAGTGAGGCAACTTCCAGGAGTGGGTGTGCATCATAAGCCACCCAAAGATTTTGAAAATTTGTTTTTCATGTCAATACCTATTTCTGCAGGGATCCTAAGAGGTAACTGAGGAAAACTTTTCTGGTAAAGTTGAAAATTATGATTAAAACCTCTGAAATAGTATTTTGAAGATCGCTTTCAAAGACAGTAAGTTCCAGGAAATAATTTTAGTTATATATATGTTTTGTTTCTCTTTATAAAATCATAATAAAATATACGAAATAGAACCATGGTTAGGTAAATTGTCTCAAACCATAAAATAAGAAAGTAGATTATTTTCAGCAACTAAACAGCAATACTACAGTATTTGTAGTATGACAGACATGAGATATACACAGTTCCACAGCAATTGTTGTTTTCCTTTTTAAAACTACCAGTCGTGTAGACTGGCTTATGCAACCTGCATTTCATGATTCATCTAACTGTGGAATATAGAAATCAAAACAAAGCAAGACACTTTTTCCAGATTCTTTTGAAGCAACCATTCTGGAGGCAAATGAGATATCTTCCAATCACATGCATGAGCATAAAATTTGGAAAGCGGAAATGAGGCAGAAGTCATCTTTCTGTCAAGTTCTGTCTGCTTCTGTTAGAAGCCAGTGGGGAAACAAAAATTTCTCTGCAACAGTTTAACAGCATCCTTCTGTAGTGTTCTACTGCCCAATATGTAGTCACTGGCTTTCTGTGGCTACTGAGCATTTGAAATGTGAAGAGGTCAAACTGTAGATGCCCTGTTTTTAGAAAATAAATAATGAGATTTGAAGTCAGAGCATTCCACATTCTTCCCACCCTGAAAAAAAATTACAAAATGTTTTTTCCATTAACTTTTACATGGCTTGTATATAGAACTCTTTCTACTGTTGTTTAATGAAATATCACATGAAAGTTAATTTTGCTTATTTTATTTTGCTTTCTTTTCAAATGAAGGGTAGAAAGTTTGAAATTGCAACTGTACCTCACATACAATCTCTGAGACAGCTCCTCTTTCCTTGTACAGACAGAATAAAGGAAGCAGTGATGTGGCTTTTCGAGCCACCTCCTCAGTCCCCACACGGCAGTGATGGATATGGACTCCCCAGTTCCCTGGCTGTTCCAAGGCTGTGGGAGCAGGTTCCTAATTCTGGCAAAGCTTCCTTGGCAATCATGGCAGCAGTTGTTCTTCTATCAGTGTTGTAGCAGCAGACTGCCCAGTGGATCCTGCTTTGAGCCTGCCCCCCTGCAAGGTTTCCTTTATTTTACAATCATCCACTTCTCTGTATTATGTTTATTCTTTTGCAAACATTCATTTCTCTGTAATACATTTGTGCTTTCTTATTTACAATTCTTAACATGTTTCTGTTCCTTGGATTGAAAGAGAACCATAGTAAGTAATGGGAGCAATTTCTGGGAATTGAACATGTTTAGTACTTTTTTCTTTAAATATTTCTAAAGGAAAAACATTATTCAATGAGTAATCTAAGGACAAGCTGTGGAAATATCTTGACTATGTAACACAGGTGTATCTCTGTTCATCTTGCCTGAATATGGCAATGATAGCACAAGTATATCCATATTTCAAAGAGTGAACCAGTCATTTGTGAATCTCACAAATAATTTTTTATAAGATACTTCTTCAAGTAACACTGTTTCTGCAAAAATAGACATTTCAAGAAAATAGGGCAATAAAGGAAGAAGGAATGGGATCGTCTCAACCTGAGATGAAGGATTCCCTGGTCAAATCAGATTTCCATGATAAGAACCTGCAAAATTACTTTCGTTTTTCTCATTTTCAACATATCTTAAGGGCATCAAAATGATGACCTCCCTTCCTCTATTCATATGTTTCTATTGTAAAAGGAATTCATGCATCTGCCTGGTTATCTTCGGGATCATTCTATTTTATATAGAAGTTGCTGCCTATTTCCCACGCGGGCTTTTCCATGCACACTACTCGATAGTCAGCAACCGTATCACAGCATCAGAAAATTGCTACTCTCGCTGGTGTAGCTCTCAACGCTGTTTTGCAGTCACAGGAAATAGATGTGTCATCCCCAGCTATGTACGATTTTAGATGTAAATTAATAAAGCGCCAGCCTCTAGCAGTCACAGTAGGAAAGCGTATGCGTTGCTGAAAGTTAAAGCCAATTCGATAATAATTTGTGCATATATACACATTCACACACACACATAAACTGTATATGTCTCTAAGATGTGGTCTTTTGCACCTGTCAAAGCATGTATTTGACAAAAATGCACAAAATGCACAAAAATTGTTTGTTAAACAGTGTGGGAACAAGAACTTAGGAATTGATGAATAAGGTTTTTTGGATTTTTTACGCTTCCTTTCCATGTCACGTTTTAGGTATAATTAATCTAATCTTCAGATGCTTGCATTTCTTGGCATAGCACCAAGTACAGTAATGTTAAGACAACAGCAAATAAAGTAAAATGCTGTGATTCAGTTGGAGGTAGCGGGTTGCAGGCTGCTTAGACCTAAGCTCAGCCCTTTTTTTCAGGCTGGAAAAGTCTCAGGTAACCTAATGGATCTAGAGCTATGTAGAGTTTTGGATTTCCTATTTTATAGAATCCTAGTATACATCTGCAGGAAAAGTATAGATTTGCTTCCTGTATGGAAAGAAGGGAAAAGAGGAAAGAAAGTAGAGGAAGAGAAAAATGATGAAATTTAGACAAGGGATGGGGAGATGAGCAGACACGAAGAAAGAACTAGTAGAAAGTAAGACCAGCAAAAGGGGAAAGAGCAGAATAGAGAATGAAGAACTGACCACAAATTTGTGAAGAATTAATTTTATTAAACTTCTAATTCAAGGTTTTATCTTCTCTGTAGACCAATAGGTACCAATAAAAACAAAAACACCTAATTTTGAAGTCAATCACACCCAAGAGAACATAGTTTATTTATGAGAAAAGAAGATAGAATGGAATTTATTCCTACCCTGCCTACTCCATATGGCTTACCTTGGACTTGGGATGGAAGGATGGAAACTGAAGAAATTCAGGAGTAAGAAGCAAACCTTTGCAACGCAATCCCAAAGACAGGGGCTAAAGCTGGCAGGAGAGAGGAGCACATGAAAACTCTTATAAATTTCAAAATTCAAGTAAAAATATTCGGTTCCAGTACTTGTTCTACTATTTCTCAGTATTTGAACACCTGGAACACCATGACCAAATTGTGAGACATCATGTCTATAACCTCACTCTTTTTTTGTTGCTGTTATCATTTTTCCCAATTTTAATTCCTTGGAGCATTATTATAACTCCTCCCTGGAAAACAATAACCTTGACTGATTTGTTCTTGCCTGACCAGTATTTTCTCCAGAAGCACTGAAGGTTACCAGAAA
>NW_004955463.1:3395033-3431666 GCF_000276665.1 Chinchilla lanigera
CTTGCCAGGCAGGCGCTTTGCCCCTGAGCTAAATCCCCAGCCCCTGAATTTATAAGATTCTTAAACAGCACAGTACATACAAATGCCATCATAGATGATAAATATTCCAGAAATATTTACTTCATGCCTTCTTCTCTTATTTAAATCACTCACAAATCTTGTAGAAGACTCACCCTCAGCTGGTGATTGGACTTCATGTGCAAGGAGATCATAGAACCAGGTGATAGAACTTCTCCACCTTCCTGTCATTATATCAAATACCTGCTGGAGCCTCACCACCTTCCCTTTCTTCCTGTGCCTAGAAAGACCCATTGCTCAAGCTGACCTCTACGATCCATCCATCCTCACCTCTCCTCCTTCCTTACTCTTTGTCACATTGGACCACATCCATCAATATGGAAACAGATTCTCATTTTTTAAGCAAAAACAAATTAGGAACTGCACCTGATTCCACAGCTCTTTCGTATACCAACTTGCTTTCCATCTTGAAAAATGTACAGCCTGGGCAATCCCACATTCTCATCTAAGTCCATGCCAGTCTGACCTCTGTAATTACTCTGCCAGGATATTCTTGCCAAAGTCACTCCACTCCCTATCTTATTGGTTGTTCCATGTACACTTGCACCCATCTTGTTCATCCCTTCATTAGCATTCAGCTATTTACTGATTAATTTTAAACAATATTCTTTGTTTTAGTTTCAATGACACCTTAATATCAGAATACTTCATCTCAAAGTTTTGTTTATTTCTGTTTCCTGCTTCTCTACTTAATTCCTAAATGTTGATGTTCTCCAAGTCCTACCTTCGTCCTCTTTCTTCTATAACAATAGCTTCTCTCATTTGGTGATGTCTTCCATGGCTGTGGCTTTCGATACCACAAATAATAGCACTTCTCAATATGGATTGCACATTAAAGCACCCATGACCTTTGAAAACCCTTATGCCTAAACTTCTTTACCACATAGAAATTAATGCAACGTATGTGGGGATGAGCTTTATCTGAGAATCAGTGTATGTGCTGAGGGTTTTCTACATGTTTAGGTTTTATATTTTTGTCACTGTGTAGTTTTCCTCTGCTACTTCTACTGTGCAGTGTGGATAGTATGGATTCAGAAACAACAGTGTACAGGACAGCACTCAACTTTGTGTTCCCAGTTCAAACTTCTCCACATACCAGATGTTGCCTTTCTTTCACACCCAATATCCAATCCAGCAGCCACTGCAACTGATTTCTCCACAAATACAAATTTCATATGCATTGGCAGTACTTTCATCTCTCTGCTAGCACTCCTGGGCAGGCTCGGGCATTTCTTGTTTCAACAGTGCAAGATCTTCCTTTCTGCCCCTCACTCTCTTCTCCTTAACACACAGGTGCTCTTCTTAAATTTAGATAAGGTCACTTTATTCTCTTTCTTCCAAACTATCTGTGACTTACCCAATATTGAGAATAAAACCTAAACTTCTTTCAATGACCAATAAACTTTGACTAGTTCTCTAAATTAATCACATCCTACAGCAGGCCAAGCTTATAATATGTTAGTTTTTTGGACATGTACATTTTTCTTAGTAAATATGTTCTTAATTTATTATAAATACTGGTAAGAATGACATTAGAGATTTGAGGAGAAAAAGAGTATACAACAATTCAATGACTTTAAAAAGGGAAGAAATATAGGAGCTAATGTATATGGGAAAAATGTATTGGACCTGGGTAAAAAAGACTTCCATTGTCACATGAAGGAGTTTTGAAAGGTATGTGTAGCCAGAGATGGTTGTGTTGATATTGTAATTACCAAACTAATGACATCTATTTATTTTTTTCTATGTCATAAGAAGCAGTCATTAGATGAGGCCAAGAGGAGGGTTAAGAGTCTTTGAGATAAGAACATAATCTCCAGTAATCATTTTTAAATAATTATTTACAGCTGAGCAGTTGAGCTAAGTAGAAAAATATATTAGCTATGACTGTCAGTGTTACAAGTCAAGATGAAGTTGATAATTATGATTTATAATGAAACCAATCATCCATGTATCATGATTTTCTCTAGTTCCAGTTAGCTGCTCAGAGACACAAATCAGATAGCAGAGTTCATCAAAACTTTGTTAGCCAGGAAAGAGATCTACAGTTTTCTTGAGAACAACTTGCTCTCTCCAAGTTAAACTTCCTCTTACCCAGGACCTTTGCCTGTTCTCTTGCTTGATGTGTTCACTATTCTAAGAAAGAAAAGGACTCAAAAGAGAAATCTGCCCCATTTCTTTCTTTTCTGAAACCTCTATTTTATTCTCTTAGCTATTTAGCAAATGAAATAACTATTCTCCAAAGCATTTAAAGATATGTTCAGAACTTACCCTGCATATTGGAATCTTGTGAGAGTTTTTAAAATGGATGACTACATTCCACCTGCAATATTTTAATGCTATTGGTCTGCTATGGGTCTGGGACATAGGGAATTATGAAACTGGCCCCAGAGAAAGCCAGGCATCAAGGTGCACACCTGTAATTCCTGATTGGGAGGCATAGAGTTAGGAGAAATGAAAGAGCTCTTCCTAGGCAACTTAGCAATTTAGCAATATCTGGTGTTAAAATAAAAAAGAATTAAAAAGTGCTGGGGATGAAGCTCCATGTAAAGACCCTGAGTTCTATCCCTACTATTGAAAAAAGTGCCAGGGAATGGCATGTGTAGTTAGTATTGAGGAACAAAAGTATACATGCCCAAAGAAGGTGCCTATCTTTAATCCTCTTGAGAAATTACTTGAGAAGTGCATATTCACAAATCCCACCTTAGAATTTTGTCATCTTACAAGCACAAAACGGATATCTAAAAAGTCTCTGAAAACTAACTCAGGATCTACAGATTACAGGCCAATTGTTGTCATTCCATATCAAAAATATAGCACATTTACAACTGGAAAATTTAATGAAAAAGTAACTTGCGTGTCTGAGAAGCAATCATACATGTAGCCAAAGACCGATTATATGCAGATCTTTTGTTGAGAATGGAGGGAATAATTGAAATTGAATGTATCAAAGTCCAATTAAATGCTAGGTTTTTGCAAAAATAAAAAGGATAGTTTATCCAAAACTTTTAATTACTCTATTTCCCCCCTAGATTTTTGTCAGTAAAATGAACATTACAAATGAACAGAAACTAAGTCCTTCATAGCTGATCTAAAAATCAAAGGCACCATGAATCTTTTGACTACAGAAAATCCAATCTATACTTCTTCCTGTTAGCTGCAAGACAGATAATTTTTTTTTTTTTGGTTTTTTTCCGGTACCGGGAACCGAACTCACGACCTTGCGCTTGCCAGGCAGGTGCTTTGCCGCTGAGCTAAATCCCCAGCCCCTAAGACAGATAATTTTTGATGACTTTAGAAAAATGAACACAATGCCCATGAATATAGTTCATCTGAGTGTTTTTCCCTCAAGTCTGTTCCTGTTAGACAATCACAAACTGGTGTTTTTGTCTTCCTGGACACACGGTAGTACCAACTACATGCTACTGAATTTCTCCTTCTCTTAGCGGCAAAGTTCCCCCAGTATTTCCAGGCTTGTTCTCCATTCTGGAAAACAGCAAATGTCCCAATGGGGAGAGAATCCTACAGGGTGCAGTGTCATCTGTCTGTAACTCTTTTCTCTGTGTTCTTTGCCCCTAAATGCCTGGCTGCAATTTCAGCCTTTGACCATTCAAAACAGAAGTAGTTTCGATTTTTTATCTGTTTTTTTTTTTTTTAGGTGTTCATCGTGAATCATCATCAGAGCTATCGGAGGACACCCTCTATAAACCCAAATCACAACTTGAGAAATAGCCAGAAGTCAAAATTTATTATTGGCTTTGAAAATTCAGGAACAGATCTCTTTAAAATTCTTAGATATTCAGTTTACTGCTTATCTGTCTTCATTAAATGGATTTTCCAAGCTCATCACCACGAAGATGTGTATAAACATGAGAAACGGGATGCTAAACACAATCCTTAATGTCTATAAGTTTTTAAATATTGAGAAAAAGGATAAAAATGTTTTTCTATCCTTATTTCAAAACAATAAAATATTCTGCTTTATTTTTCATAATAGTTAAATATTAACTTTGTAACTAAATGTTAACCTTATATTTATTTACTTGTTTTCCACAAGTCAGAGATTTGTTGATACATAAACTTAGTTTGAGATAGTAGTTTATAATTTCACTTCTAAAGGTGATTCTACCTAGAAATAAAAAGCACTTTGAAACATTATTTGTACAAAATAACACAGAAAAATGTGAAGCAACATATTGATATGGTGATTAAAGTATTGGAAGAGAAAAATTCTTGTTTTTAATTACTGTTTTTTTGTTCAACATACGGCTAAGGTCATTATCAGTTAACTTGTTTAATTTTTTTAAATTACATTATAAAATATTTGCAAATTTATTTCAGTAAATTTTTTTTTTTTTTGTCTTTTTTGAGACAGGGTCTCCTTATGCAGTTCTGGCTGGCCTTGAGCTCACTTTGTAGCCCAGAATGGTCTTGAACTGGCAACGATCCTCCTGCCTCACCCTCCCGAGTGCTGGGATTACAGGCCTGCGCCATCACACCCAGCACTCTAAAATCTTTTTCAATGCTAATTCTGAAAACTAACATGGAAAATAAATGAACTTTTCTTCAGAGTTTACCATAAGGATTATATGTTCTATGCTCAGGCTAAGAATCCTCTGTGAGTGAAAAGGTCTCTGAGATCAGTTAATTTTTTATTTCATTGTCAAATAAAAATTTTGATTTTATGCTGTCATAATTTCAAATGTAGAAGGGAGATGAAGTTAGCAGTTATTTTTACTAATGTTATTGTATCTGTATAAAATATATCATTAAGACAGCAATACTAAATATGATTCTGACAAAGTACAATTGAAATGTACCAAATGAATTAGGAAGAGATTACAAAAGAACCATCATTTATATTTATTTTCTTAGAAAAGGAAAAATTTCCAATCCATTTGCCTCTTCAATCTATGCTTACTGCCCTTTCTTTCACTCTGTGGTTAAATGGTTTGCTGGTGTTATTTTTTGCAGTTCTTGAACCCTTAGTAAGGTTAGAAATTTTCCTTCCCAGTATCTCAGCCTACACTTTGGATCCTCCCATCCTCTGCTGCCCCCAGAGATGTTCTGTAGCTTATTAAACTCTCCTGATAAAGGATTTCTCCCATAACACTCTTCTAGGAAGTCAAAGTTTCCTCACACCCCAGTATACTCCCCAGTATTTCCTAGGGACCTTATTATCTGCATCCCAGACTTTTTAGCTTTATAGCTGTGTTCAATCTAGAGGATGTCATCCATGACCCTGAAAATTCTTTTAAGTTCACATTCTGAAATTTGTTTTACATGATATTTATTTCTACCTTATTTGGCCACCCACTGAAATGGTAATTACCTTGTCCCCAGTGATCAGAAAGAATATCCCTCACCTATAACTCATCAACATTGCCTTACGTTTGACATCATTGGCAGTTATCATTCTCTTCATCTGCATTACCCACTGTAACATTCCCTTTCCTCTACCTCTCTGCCTGCTTTCTATCTCCCACTGATGCTCTTCCCATTACAGACCCAGGCTTACTTGCACTATTACCTTACTAACACTATATACTCCCTCCCTTACCTTCTGAAATGTGTATTTGGTCAATGGAAGTAAATACACATTTGCGTTCCCTGTATCTGCTGTGATTGGGATTTGGGATTTTTTTTGTTTTAAAGAGAAAAAAACCAAAATAATAAAAACAAAACAACACTAAAACTATAGAAATGATACAGAATTTGAAAACAAGATGATAGAAAATCAACAATGGTTGTTATATTACTTATTGTTGTCTTCCAGTAGTTGCTCAGATTACCAGATATAGGCACGCAAGATTTATCAGACAGTTAAACATTAACTGTTCCTTTCGCTAAACCAGTAGAAATTAGGAGTCCAATTATCTTAGCTATCTTGTGTATATATACATATATTTTTCCTTTCCTTTTTTCTTTTCATCTTTCCCTCACTCATCCCAGTTGTTCTTTCCTATTAAGCAGTTTCTTTCCTTTTCACAATATCTATTGTACTCTTCAGATTTTATTTAAATTTTCTTACACTAGGGAGACAACGTGATGTTTATACATGTGGGTTTGATTTATTTCACTTATGAGTATAGTCTCTAGTTGCATCCATTTACCTATAAAAGCCTTGAGTTTATCTTTCTTCATAGCTGAGTAATACTCCATTGTATAAAAAATCACAACTTTTTTATCCACTCCTCAGTTGATGGGCATTTGAAGTGTTTTGCTATGACAAATTGTGCTGCTATAAGCATGGGTGCACATAGGTCGCTGTGTTATGATGTTTTTAAATCTGGGAAAATACCTAGAAGGGGAATAGTTGGGTTAAATGGGACTTCCAATCTTAATATTTTGAGGAGTCTCCAGACTGATTTCCAAAGTAGTTGCACCAGTCTACATAGACACCAAAGGTGAAGAAGGGTTCCTTTTTCCCCACAGCCCCCTCCCTGCATTTGTTCTTGGTTGATTTCTTCATGGTAGCCATTCTTCTGGGGGGAGATGGAATCTCAAATGTTGTTTGAATTTGCATCTCTCGAATGACCAATGATGTTGAACATTTTTTCATGTATTTATTTGTCATTTATATTTCTTCATCTGAGAAGTGTGTGTTCATCTCAGATGCCCATTTTTGGATTAGGTCTTTGAATTGGGGAGGTCTGATTATTTTCAGTTCTTTATAAGTTCTAAATGTAGGTGGTTTGTCTGAGGGGCAGTTAGTCAAAAGATTTTTCCACTCTGTGGATTGTCTTTTCACACTTGAAAAGACAATTGTGAAATCACACAATTGGTGATTTCTTTTGAAGTAGAAAACCTTTTTAATAAGATGAGATCCCTTGGGGGCTGGGGATTTAGCTCAGCGGCAAAAACGCCTGCCTGGCAAGCGCAAGGTCACGAGTTCGGTTCCCGGTACCTGAGAAAAACAAAAAAAAAACAAAAAACAATAAGATGAGATCCCAGTTGTTGGTTATTTGAAGTGTTTCCTATATAGTTTGGATTTTGAACATGAAGATCTTGCCTACTCCTGTGTCTTCAAGATTTCACCCTACTTTCTCTTCCAGTAGATTTAGTGTTTCTGCTTTAATATTTAGATCTTTGATCTATTTTGACTTCAGATTAGTGCATATTGATAGACATAGGTCTCGTTTTAGTCTCTGGCATGTAGAGAGACAGTTTTTCCAGCACCACTAATTAAAGAGGCTATCTTTTTTCCAGTGAGCATGTTTGATCCCTTTGTTAAAAATAAAGTGGCTGAGTGTGTTTGCAGCTGTGTCCATATCTTTTAATCTATTCTGCTGATTCTCAGGTCTACTTTTTTGCCAGCACCACGCTGATTTTATTACAGTAGCTTTGTAATACAATATCAAATCAGAGATTGGGATGCCTCCTGATTTGTTTTTGTTGCCCAGGTAGGCCTTTGCTATTTTAAGTCTCTTCTGGTTCCAGGTGAATTTTAGGAGTGTTTTCTCTAGTTCCCTGATGTATGCTGATGGTGTTTTGATTGGGATTGCATGAAATCTGTATAACAATTTTGGAAGTATGGCCATTTTCCCTATGCTGGTTCTTCCCATCCATGAGCAAGGGATATCTTTCCATTTTCTGATATCTTCTTCAATCTCTCTCCTTTTTCAAAGTACTGTAATTTTCAATATATAAATGTTTTATTTCCTTTGTTAGATTGATTCCCATGTATTTCATTTTCTAGATTCTATTGTGAAGGGTGTTTCCTTAATTTCTCTTTCAATACATTTACTTTTTGTGTACAAGAATGCTATTGACTTTTGAGTATTGACTTTATATCCAGTCATGCAACTGAATTTGGTTTTTAACTCTTGGAGTATTTTGGTGTTTTGGGGATCTTCTATGTACAGTATTATGTCATCTGTGGATAATGATAGTTTCACTTATTCCTTTCCTATCCTTATTCATTTTATTTCTCTTTCTTATCTAATTGCTCTAGCTGGTGTTTTCAGAACTATGTTGTAAAGGAATGGTGATAGTGGACATCCTTGTCTTGCTCCTGATTTTTAGAATGAAAATTCTCAGTTTTTGTCAGTTTACTATGACATTGGCTATTGATTTGTCACAGAGGGATTTTATCAAACTGAGATAAAGACCATATATTCCAATTTACTGTAGGGCTTTTCTGTAGAATGCTGGACTATACCAAAAGCTCTTTCTGCAGCTATTAAGATGATAGTGTGATTTTTGTCTCTGGCTCTGTTGATACAGTGTATTACCTTTACTGATTTGCATAAGTTGAACCATCCCTGTATTCCTGGGATAAATCACACCTGGTGATGGTGTATAATCTTCTTGATGATTTATTGAATTCTGTTTGCTCGTGTCTTATTTAAGATTTTTGCATGTATGTTCATTAGGGACATTGTCTTCCACTTCTTTTATTTGGTTATAACTTTCTTTGGTGTTTAGTATCAGGATAATACTTGCCTCCAGGAAAGAGTTAGACGGTATTGCTTCCCTTTCAATTTCATTAGAGAGTTTGAAGAGTATTGGCATTAGATCTCTAAATTTCTTATAGAATTCAGTTGCGAATCCATCAAGATTTGGGCTTTTATTTTTTTGTACATTTTTAATTACATTTTCAGTCTCATTAACGGATATTGGGTTATTCAGAATTTTTATATATTCTTGATTCAGCTTTGATAATACATATGTGTCTTGGAATCTGTCCATATTTTCTGTGTTTTCCATCCTATGAGAGTAAAGATTTTCAAAGTATTTATCGATGATCTGAATTTCCACAGGATCTGTTGTGACTTCACCTTTATCATTCCTCAATTAATTTGAGTCTTTCATTTTTTTGATAAAGTTGGGTAAGCATTTATTAATTTTATTTATTTTTTTCAAAGAACAAACTCTTTGATTCACTCATTATTTGCATTGTTTTCTTGGTTTCTATTGTGTTATTTGTGTCCTGATATTTATAATTTCCTTCTTTCTATAGGCTTTGAGTTTGTCTTGCTCTTCTTTTTGTAGAAGTTTGAGGTGCAGCGTTAGATTCTTTATTTGTGCTCTTTCTGATTTCCTGATGTGACAATTCATTTTTATAAACTTCTCCCTTAGGACAGCTTTCAAAACATAGCATAAGTTCTTGTATGTTTTGCCTGCATTCTCATTTAGTTGTAGATAGTTTTTAATTTTTTCTTTTGTTTTATCTGTGACCCATTGGTTGTTTAAGAGAATACTGTTTAATTTCCACGTGTTTATGGAGTTTTTGTGGTTTCTTTTAGCATTAATTTCTAATTTAATTGTACTATGGTCATATATTATGCATGGGATAATTTCAATTCCTTTGCATTTACCTAAGCATGTTTATGCAGGGTAGGATATGGTCTATTTTAAAGAATGTTCTATGTGCAGCTGAGAAGAATATGTATTGTAATGATGTTGGGTGGAACAATCTGAAAACCTCCATTAAGTCCATTTGTTCACAGGTTTGGCTCAGTTCTGTCATTTCTTTGCTGATTTTTTGTCTAGTTGATCTATCTCTTTGTAATAATGGCATATTGAGGTCTTCTGTTACAATTGTGCTATTGCTTATTTGATGTTTCATGTTATTAATAATTATCTTATGTAGTTATATGCTCCTATATTTGGTGCATATAAACTCATGATTGTTATCTCTTCCTCTTGAAGCTTCCACCTAATATGTATGTTGTGGCCTTTTTTATCCTTCTTGATCATTCTTGGTTTAAAGTTTACATTGTCTGCAAAAAGAATAGCTACTCCTGCTTTTTTCTGGGTTCCAGTTGCATGGAAGATTGTTTTCTATCCTTTGATTTTCAGTCTATGAATTTCTTTTTGTGATAAATGTTCCACCATTGCAACAAATGAAATGATATTTCCAAAGAAATTGTGTGAATGATATAATATGAAACCCTGAAATAATTCCTAAAATATAAATAAAACAAAGGGCTATATAAATTAAAGCATCGTGGGATAAAGATGAAATAGTAACAAAGATAATTTAACCCAACATTCTCTGTTCCATTCAATGTGAATCTTAGAAACGTGCCAATTTATTTAGATGTATTTAAATTTAAAACATTGTCAATTTATAAAACAAGCACTTAGCTAAGGAAAATAAAAGAGAAAACTGACCAATATCATGCCTCCCCCCAAAAAAAAACCCCGGAAAAAGTAAAGGAAAGCTGAATAATAAATAACAGGAATAATAATAGGTTAAACAGGGACAATAAACAGAAAAGGTTATATGATTCTTGATTGTAATTCAAGTTTTATTTACGTGTTCTAGATGTAGAATGTTTAAAAACCCAATTTAAAGTCAAAATCAGGTTAGATTTCTTAAATGATTCATAGTTTACAAAACAATCACATAATGAATTGTAAAGAAATTACAGTGACTGAATTATTGCCATACAAATCAACATGGAAGTACCTTTTTATAAGATGTGAAAAGTATGAGAAATAATTTGTAGAAGACTAATGTGTGACATGACTTCCACTAACAAAGCAAAACATGTGATGGGTTATTTAAGGTTATATCCATATGGAGGAAGCCATAAGCTAAAAGAAAATGTTAGTCACAAAAGTCAATGTGAGGGTGACTTCTAGGGAGAGGGGAGCATGGCTTTCCCCAGAGGTCACAAGGAACATCAGCTGCCTCTGCTAAAGCTCAGTGGTGGCTTCAGAAATTATTACAGTACTTCATTGCTTTGCTTCTATATGTGTTATATTAATTTATATGAATTAAAGTGCTTACATCCATTAAATATCTCATTATACAGTTTAACATTTAAAAAGAAATATTTTAGAAATTGAGAAAAACAATACAAATATATGGTAAATGTTTGCCCCATACTAAAACCAATGAGTCTTCAGTTTTTATCTGAACTGTGTAAAAAAGGAAAGATTAGTTAAATGCAATTTTAATTAAGAACTTCTTTCAAATTAATTACTAATATAAGCAAACTCCTTTGTTTGGCTACAGATTACCTAATAGCTCATTCTGAGACTTTTCAAGTATTCTTTCTGGAACACATTTAGGGTATTGAAAAATGTCTTTTCTTTTTGTGCAAGTGTTTTGTCTGCCCTTTCCTTTTAATCTTTATTGATGAGGTTTGAGGGAAAGCACTGTGTTTATTATTTTATCTTTGTCTTAATAAAACCAAGATGTTCTCTTTTGTTCCACAATCCTACTGGTGTAATTTTTCACACCTCCCTCCTTTGGAACTAAATCTGTTGGAGATTAAAAAAATATTCATTCCTCTTTGACCCTCTTTCAGCTCTTTCTAAGTTCTTGTTACATGCTAATGCTACTTGTCCAGACTCTTGGGGAGATAAGCTTCTTTGCATTGTATTAATAATGAAGCTCAAGCAGCATTTTATGAGCATTAAAGCCACTTATCTGCTCACTTGCTTTCATGCCATGATTATCAATCAAATCCTTGATCATATGGGTTTTAAGATTTTTTTAAGAAGTTAAATAAAGACATCTGATTTGAAATTTATTCTTTAAACAAAAGAATAATGGGAGGCTAATTAATATTTTGCACATAGGAATAGAATACTTAGGAAACAAATACCATTTATGTCTGTAAATATTTAAGAGGAAAAAGAACTTTGCTGTGTAGTCTCATTTTATGATATCCTGTAAGTTTTGATAATAAATAAGTAAATAAATAAATAAATAGATAAATAAATAAGCAAATTCCTAGCAAGGTAAGATGAGATAGAATAGAAGCAGCAGAGCAGATATGTAAAATCTATGGCAGCTAGATCAGGGACAAATGGAAAATAAGCCAGTATTATTGTATTAATTGCCCAGAACACCATAAGAATGCAAACATGTTTTCTAACTGGTAATAAAGGATATTGCAACGGGTCTTTTATCAGAACTATGAGTTTTTCTGCTAGAAAAATTGAATTTGCTATTTGAATGTTTTCCTTATTTTCTGTCCACAAATGATGTTGGAGCAGACCGGGAAAGGAATCTGTATAGTATGACAGTCACTGAATGACCAGCCTCACAGAACCATGCAAGCCCAATAAGACAAGACAATAAAAAGCAAGATATTTTCTTTTTTTTTTTTTCCTGTACCGGGAACCGAACTCATGACCTTGCACTTGCCAGGCAGGCTCTTTGCCGCTGAGCTAAATCCCCAGCCCAAAAGCAAGATATTTTCTTAAGCCATCCAAGGATCAATAGGCTCTGGTCTGGACCTCAAGGTAGCAAGAGCTGAGAATTTTTGTTCAAGGTTTCTCTCTTAATATATTCCCCATCCCTTTCCTAGTAAATGGTACCAACATTTTAAAAGTGGTTTTATTATAATGGGATAATGGACAGAAAGTGTTCACTAAATTGCATATTAAAATAAAATCCAAAGAAAGAGTTGTAGGATGAAGGACAAAATATATGCAGCACTAAAATCTTCAGGAAAGTATTAAGATGTGATATATATATATATATATATATATATATATATATATGCTCTACCTCCCCACAATGAAGTATTCCTTATATAACACAAAATGTACAATTAAAATCATATTTTAAAAAGAAGGAAAGACAGGGAAGTTCTTGATTTCTAAGAATGGAATTGCTTACACCTATGTTGATATTTTACTTGGGTTCTTGCAGTACCAAGAACCTCGGGTTTTTGCAAGACTATAAAGGTAAGTTATGAAACAACATTCATAAAACAGAAATTAAATTGCAGTTCTCCAGATATGCTGAGAAGAGGATGTGGAAATCTGGTTTGGCCCTTGGCCTATCAGAAATTTGAGCAGGTAGGTAATTCTGAATAAGGGTTTAGTGTGAGAATTGGTTTTCAACAACTTTCCTCTTAGTAAAGGTTCCAGAACTGAGTCTTTAATAAAAATCACATCCAGTCTCATTCCCTGGCTTCTTTACCTTCTGAAGTTTCATCACATAACCAATCCTTCTGTGGTCTCAAAGTATTTGAATTAATAAAGGCTGAAGTTGAGTTTTATTACTTTCCTTTTGTTATTAGGATAACCCATCCAACTTAATGTCAGTAAGAGAATTAATTTAAGTTAGTAGGTCTTTTTTATCAACTAACATAGATGGATTTTAACTGTTCTTAAGTCTTCAATATTGAGTAATATTTCAAACATTCATGGCTGCTTAACAAATACTTTCAAGGGCCTTATTATGCCAAATCATTGATTCTAAACTGGCATTATTGTTGCCTGTAAGCTGTCTTTTATTCTTCTTTTGTCTACAATTAATAATTTTTGCTGCACAAGTGCTTCTAGGGCATTTTCATTCTATCACATCTGTTAAGCAGCTCTGACCTAAATGGTTCTTTGATAAGGTCAATGGAGAAAGGTAACTCTCTTCTGAGATTTTGAAATCTCCCCTGTGAGATTATAACAAGCTGAAATGGCCTCTAATGCCTCATAAAATATCTTAAAGAATCTGAAGGAGCTTGGAAATAGGTTTAAAAATATCCTCTTTCTGCAGAAGTTTGTGGAACAAGGAAAGGTACATCCTGACCCAGATCAGGCTGCCCTCTCTCACGTGGGAGGTGTCTGGGGTGCTGCTGGCTGCAGCTCACTTCAGGTCCTTTGGGACCTCTGAATCACGGCTGGTGAGTAAACTAAAGTTCAACGACCCTAAATTCATTGCCACACAGAGATGAGATTCGATGGGGTAATGCGTATAGTAGAAGGCAATGATGGACAGCATGCAGCATTATTATTGCCAGGGAGATGAGTTTCAAATTATAAAATTAAAAAAAAAAAAACAGCACTTCACTTTCTATTTCCTTTGCTGGGTAATGAAATGTAGAGACTCTGGGATATAAATCAGTTGGAGTACAGAAAATTTAATCTAAGAATACTGACCTTGTGTATTTTTCCCTGGGAGTCTTTACAATTCCTTACTCACTATTTGTGTGTGTATTACAGAGATTTTTCCTTCAAAACCTGGAGTGCCCAACTGAGCAGAACCAGTCATGCTTCTGAGGTTCTAAATTATGTCTAATACTAGACAAAAGATTGATCGTATGTTTTTGTTGCCAGATTTTTTAAGGAACTTAAAAATGCGACCATAATATAGTCAAACAAGAACATCTCAGGGTTCTCACTGATGAGGCAAGCTCTCGCTCAAAGATTTTCTCCATATCGCTATTCCAACTAACTTCCACAAGGAAAACAGATTTCATACATATATACTTTTCACACTGAAGTAATTTAAATCTAGAAACAATTATTTTAACTTAACAGGATTCTTAGAGTTCTTAAATGGAATAATCTCACACTACATTTCATAAATTGAAATAAAAAATTGTGTGGGTTGATTAATTTCCCCCAAAATGATGAAGTCCTAGCCCTAGGAAAATAGGATCACAATAGATTTTATTAATTAAGGTGAGATATTACCAGAGTCAGGTGGGACCTTACTCTGATATTACTGGAGTATGCTTAATAAAGAAAGGAAAAGACACGTAGAATGCAAGGGAATGCAAAAATATAGGCAGGGGGAAGGGTGTGAGAGGACAAACTCCAAGCCTGTAGCACCATATCTGTAAACCACAAATGCCAAGTATTGCCATTAAAAACAACTGGTAAAGGAAGCAAGAAAGATTCCCCTTACAGGTATGTAGAGGGAGCATAGCCCTAACATCCTCTGAGTTCCAGACTTCAAGCTTCCAGAGTTCTGAGACAATAAACCCCTTTGGTTTTGGGCAATGCCGGTACCTGGTACTTTGTTATAGCTGTTCTAGCAAACTAGAAATTGCATTTACTCAAATATTGCAATCTCACATGGCTTTCATTTTCTATGTCAACTCATATTTCAATCATTATTTTCCTTCTGCCTAAATCATTTCTTCAACACTTCTCATCATATGGCTCTGGTGATGATGAATCATTTCAGCATCTGTATTTCTGAAGAAGCGTCCTTACTTTGCTACATTTTAAAAATATATTCTTCTAGAAATAGAAGTTTAGGTTGATGATTTGTTTCCCTCGGGATTCTAAGATGCTACTCAGTTGCTTCTCCTTTCATTATTCCTGATTTTTAAAAAAATAAGTCATATTTTTATATTTGTTCCTATTTATACAATGTGTCAATATTTTTATTTTTAAGATTACTTTCATTTTTATCTTTGACAATGTGGTTATTAATGGCTTGGTTATCATTTTCCTCAAATTTCTTGTGCTTAGATTTTCTTTAAACTTGCATTTGCATTTTCTATGCATTTTTCAACAAATTCAAGAACATTTCAGTGATCTCTTCTTCAAATATGTTTTCTACACATGCATTTCCTTTTGAGAACCCTAATCATACACTTCGGAGGCTGCTTTCCCTGTATGCCGAGTCATCCTGTGTTTCATTTGGGATATTCTTTATTGCTATGTCTTCATTTAACATATTTTTGTCTCACCCTGTTTCAGGGAGTCACTTTTAGACAATTGAATTCTTTCTCTTTTTTATGGTTTATATTTTCCTGCTTCTTTCTGGGTCTGACCATTTCTTTTTAGATGACAAGTATTGTGAACTTTAACTTACCGAGTGGTAGAGACTTTTGTATTCCCATAAATATTCTTCAGCATTCTTCTGGATTGCTGTTAGTTAGCTGGAAATTTTTTTTTATATAAGTTTGGTTCTTGTTTTTAGATTTGTTAGGTATCAATGAGTGATCAGCCTAGTGGTAATTGTTTTTCACTACGAAGTCAATCTTGAGATTTCTCTGTTAGTCTGTGCACAGCACCTAGACTCTGCTACTTTGGAGTAAATTTTTACCGGATATGGGTATTTGGATTTCCAGGATTAACAATAAAGAGATATTGTGGATTACCGGTACTTCAAATCGTTGCTTTAAAATATTCTCTTGTGTTATTCTTCTCATTAAAAATTTTGCAGACTCAGGTTTATGAAAACACCTGAGGCAAAGCTTTTGCAAACACAATCCAGCTGAAATAAGCATTTGATCTCTTCTTTTCTAAATGTATAAGCTTTAAAATATGGAAAATCACATTTACTGGTTAGTACTCTTAGCTCTTTGGGATATATGTGGTTAAACTAGGATAATCAGTCTGCAGTACATTTAGATTCTCAATCTATCAATATGTGATTAATTAAGAAACCTTCACCCTCAATTAACTTTTGGATCCAACCTGCCTGATGTAGAGGAAGAAACATTACTTATGCTATTAGAATTAACAGCTTTACTTCTTGTCCCATATTATTAAAAAGCTTATAGAAATAAATTAGGCACATACATAGGAACTACAGATGCATTTATTTTTTATTTCATTTTTATTTATTTTTTGGTACCAAGAATCAAACTCATGACCTCAGGCTTTCTGAGCAAGCACTTATGCCACTGAGATACATCCCCAGCCCTAGATGCATTTATTCAAGATGACAAGATGCAACAGTTACTAGACATGTAACTGATCCACACATTTTAGAATTTCTTTACATAAAATAAAGCCTACTTTAAATGATCTCTGTAACTCTATATGATAATTCACATAATAAATCTGTAAAGTTACAAAGAGGTAAATTAATAACTAAATATATAACTTGTTTTAATATGTTTCACAACATGTTCTAATAAAATATATCTTTATATTTCAAACTGATACTGCTGAAGAAATCATCATATACTAAAAATAGGAATAATAGCTCATTTCTCTAGGGTTTCCAAAATGATTATTTTTGAGAAGAAAGTAACTTTCTTGTCTGTAATTTATACCTCTGTGGGCATTGAAGACACCTATAAATACTTAGAAACACAAAATATTGTGAAAAAATGATCCATTGTGTATTTCACATCTTTATAAGCTACTACTTTTATTCACATATTTATAATATATAATTTAGAAAATGTGGATAATGTTTTATCTGTATATTTATAATAACATAAAATCAATAAAATGATATTCATTCTAAAGCATTATTAAATTAAAAGTAAGTTTGATCAAAGGATTTTCCTGATAAACATTTTTAAGCGCAGTTAGCAATAAGTGAAAGTTAATAATTTGTTTTAAATTTATAAATGGGGTTGAAGCCACTGTAATAAATATATAGGATTGCATCACAAGACTGAGCTTGGGTATTGTATCACACACACAGGCGTCAATGTGTTAATTATCTTGTTAACTGCTTACCTTCTTTTATGACAATGTTTGCATCTCAAATGTCTCTGAAATCCATGCATGTTCCACTTTTACTAGGTCTGCTTTAAAGAAGACCTTCTGCATATTACATCATCAATTATATTTTCTTTGCTTTCCTCTCATACGATATGATCAGTTTGAACTGACAGTCCCAAAGATTTCTACATAAGTTTTCCACTGTTAGTTTTCCAGCATCAATAATTAATCAAAGGTAAAGGTATTTAATATTTGATTTGATCATCATCTGTCTCATTATAGTACTTAGAAAAAAGCATCCTTTATGTTGGTTACAGGCAATCTTTATTTGCTTTATAAATACAGTATCTGATAGATCTGAAAAACTGGTGACTCTTGGTAGGCTACTGACGGTCTGTGCTAGTTATAGTCTGGATTATGTAACTCATTGCATGTATTTATTTTATGGTGTAGTAGATAATATATGGCTGGTGGAGCCTGGCTCCTAGAAATTGCAAATGAATAACAATTTCTTTTTTTCACAGGTAATTAAACATAATTTCAGTCTACTGTGATAACTTTATATGAGATTTAAAAAGTACTTCGAGTTCTTGCTGAGAGCATAAAACAGAAAGATTTTAAAGGAGGAGAACAATTAGCCTTACAGTAGAGAAGGACGGGACAGATATTCCAGCTAGGCAGGGTTAGCTCTTCAAAGATGTGAAGACTAAGGAGCAAATAACAAATATTTTTACATAGTAGGGATAGTGCAAAGGTGACAGTCAGGTACGCTGCTAAAATCAGCACACACAAGAATACAGAAACCCTGGC
This sequence comes from Chinchilla lanigera, assembly GCF_000276665.1. Lineage (NCBI taxonomy): Eukaryota > Metazoa > Chordata > Mammalia > Rodentia > Chinchillidae > Chinchilla > Chinchilla lanigera. The sequence continues at coordinate 3,413,031 of NW_004955463.1, forward strand.
AGATGACTATGGAATTTGGTTCTTACACTGATAGCAGCAGAAGAACTATTTAACAATTTTAAGTTGCTGATGAGCACAATTGGATTTGTCTTTGTTTTGCTTTCCAAAAATATGGGTTTGCGTTTGGAATGTAGATTTGAAGCTGAGGGAAACTACTAAGAGGTGAACATGGGAAAAAAAGTGAAGACAGGGCACTGTTCAAAAACTGACAGGCTTTTATAGGTAAATGGATGCAAACAGACACCATATTCATAAGTGAAATAAATCGGACCTACATGTGTAGACATCATGTTGTTTCCCTAGTGTAAGAACCTGAAAGAGTAAATGGAACCCAAAAAATAACATAGATGTTGGGAAAGGAAAAGAAATTGCTCAAAAAAGGAAACAACTGGGATGAGGGAAAGGAGAAAAGGAAAGAAGGAAGGATATAAGGATAGTTGGGATAACTGTACTGCTGAAGTCTAATGGTTTATTGAACGGAACAATTAATCCTTTACCCTGTGACCAATTTTGCATACTTGTATCTTGTAATCTGAACAACTAATTTGAAGACAGTATGTAACATAACAACCATTGTTAAATTCCTATCATCTTGTTTGGTGAAACTCTGTATCATTTATAATTTTTTGTTTTTATTTTTTATTCTCTTTAATGGTTTGATTAATTTTGCATTCTTACATCTGGCAATCCAACCAACTTGGATGAAGATAAAAATATGTACTATTAAGAACCACTGTTAATCCCTATCATTTTGTTCTGAAAGCCTGTATCATCCTTATTGTTTTTGCTTTGTTTTGTTTTTATCTATGTTGTTTGTGTTTTGCTATTGTTCTTTTTCTAAACTCTCTTTAAAATAAAAAGAAATTTTTAAAAAACTGAGTACTGACATTGGAGATAGGAGAATTAACTGTAGAAAATATAAACTGGAAAACAGGCAATGAATCGTCATGGTCACTGACTCCATTGTAGCATTATTCTCTTGATTTTGTCAGTGAGAGAAGTTTTCTTTTTCTGATATGAACTGCTACAGGGCTAGTATTTTGATAATTTTTTTAACACACCCTGATTTTCAAGTGAGGAAGTACATCCAGCTTCAAAAACTTCTTTAGACAAGATAAAAAGTAAATCAGAGTGAGAACACTGGATTTTAAGTTTGAAATGACTGATGCCCTTGCTTAAAAGACTGACCTAGTGCCAGGCATGGTGGCACACACCTGTAATCCCAGCACTCAGGAGGCTGAGGCAGGGAGAGCTTTGTGGAGTTCGAGACCAACCTGGACTACAAAGTGAGGTCAAGCCCAGCCTGAACTGCATAGCAAGACCCTGTCTCAAAAGACAAAAAGAAAAAAATTGAGCTAGAATTCCTTTGGTGGTACTTTGGGAAATTGATAACCATTTCATGTAGCCAGGGGATGATTTAATGCATTGCTAATGTATTTAACTGGGATGAACCTGATCCTATCTCTTTAATAAAACTCTTCCTTCCCCTAGTATCACACTATTAGGGAAACTTTGGCAAAGATGAAACATTTTTCTCTGAAGAGCTCTGCTATTATAATCAGTTAATTTGATGAAGACTGATTGGATAATTTTAGTAGAGACCACTTATCCATATTGCATAACTTTAACTCACACAAGCCTCTAAATTTCTAAACTCTCTGACCATAATAATGTCCCTTGCCTATGTTAGATACAGACTGTATCAAACTGAGCTTCCACTGAAAAGTCCTGAAATCCTCTCATGATATGGCTCTACTCAGAACAAATTTGCTAGGAGGGTAGTGAAGGGTAATATTCAGAGTCCCTCACTTTCACATGTCTCTTCTAAGGCCTTGGGAAGAGCACTAGCTTTGTATTCACACACTGAATATGAAACTGACAAGAGTGAAATTTCTTTCTTTTTTTTCCATAGTTAGGATCATCATCTTTTGTACCTCTGTGTCCTGTTTGTCACGCTTATTCTATGTCCGTTTCTAGTGAAATGATTGCAGGGATTTGGGAGATGCTGCTAGCTGGAAATTAAGTTGACAAAAGGTTTGGTTTGTGCTTGGCAGGGTACATTTGAGCAGTTCACACTCAGCATCAGGCTCAGTAGTAACTGTTATCCACCTCTTACAGGACTGCCTTCCAAGAATGCTTCTACCACCTACTATACCAACTCACCTGCTGTCATGACAAGAAATGTAAGGCACAGCAAGATACAGATGCCTCACGGTGTCTGCAATGATAATACAAATGTCATGGAGGGCAAACAAAATTTCAAATGTGTGGAGGAAGATTTTGTGGAGCATCTTATAGTCCTCAGAAGAGTAACACCATACTCAGGGTTTTATTTCTTATGAATTCCTAGTCTAAATGATCAGTCCTGAAAAACAAAAATTTTTATGGTAGAGGTGGGCAGCATTATCCTTTTACTCTTCCAGTGCAAAATGTTACTTCCGTGTCCTCCTTGTGTATGTGGCGATTGTCCCCTGAATTTTCTCTCTTATTATATTTTTGAGCATATCATTTCCATGTTATTGGAATTTTGCTGGCTGCTCCACCTCTATTCAAATTGTTTTTACATCACTCAAGTGGATATTTCTCACCTGAGATTTCTGTGGCAATAGTCATTTTCATCAATACCTAGAAACGATTTAACAGTTGCTTTTTAATGACCTATAACAAATAGCTATACAGACATTTTACTTATCCAAAACCAGGATGCCCAGTTCTTCAGTTCTGCCAAAGGCTTTTGATCCATGTGTTCATCTATGAATTGTGAAGACTGTGTTGTTCTGCCTGCACCAGTCTGCTCCATAAACTTTTCATTATATGCTTCAGCTCTTGACCCTGCAAATATTCAGTTTTTCCCTAGTGACTTTGGTTGGGGCCATGCGGATTCCTAGCAGAGGAAGAGATTTTTCATCAATATCTGAGTAGCTCCGCTGAACTTTTAGTGTCATCTTTCCTGGCTGAGTTTTTACAGTCCTAGTCGTCATTAGAGGAATGTCCTTCACTACTCTCCCCCAACACAATTCCCAGGAGTTTTCCAGAATAAGCCAGACCTCTAAATTTAGCTGGATATGTGAGCCCAACTCTTTCTGCTCCAGAGCTACTTCCTTTGAGGCATCAGAAAGGTTATATCTTCAGTGAAGTCCACTAACTCTCTGTACTTGTTCCAAAGCTTGTGCTTTGCTTCATCAGATAGTAACCATATTCATGAAAACTCAAATTTCATGATTTCAGAGCATGCAGTATGTGCTGGTGTCCATGTCACAAGATAACAAATCATAGCAGCTAAACTGCAACTCTGGTGTTAGAAAGAATGAAAGATGTGTCAGCATGGTAGGTAATGTCATAGTAGTTCTCCTCGGCATGGTACACTTCCTATGTGGGCTGCATTAAATGAGGTATAGCTGAAAAAAATCAGAGGAATCACCTTGCCTAACTTTCAGTAGCTTACTGTTAACCTCCATAAACTATCTTTCAGAAGCACTGGCCAGGCAGGACTATGAAAGTAAAAAATAGAGAAATAAAAAAATCATACCGCAGCTGTCTCTTAATGAACGCCACAAATCCCTGTCTCTCTTTGAAATTCTCTGTTGTTTGGTGTTATTGCTGAGAAAGGCTTGTTTCCAAAGATTTCCATGTATTGTAGCCAACTAAAATTGCTTAAAACTGGATGTATATGTACGCTTCCTGTGCAGAGTATCATGCTCTACTTGGACAAAGTACCCATCCCTAGCCCTTATTCATGAATGGAAAGGGGATCCACTTTATCTAATCACACTTCCACAGGGAGAACCTATAAAGTTACTAGGTTTAATTCCAGGCCACTCAGAGCAAATTTCCTATCTCACTTACTTTAAACTGAGCACTAAATCTAATGTTCCTAAGAAAGTTTTATTGCCAACGCGACTGCTTAACTTAATCATGGGATGAAATCTAAGCTCTCTTGCCAGAGTTTCAACAAATAGATCTAACTCCCTTGGACCTGACAAAAATAGCAAATACACCCTAGCTCTTTAAGATGTTAAAGCCAGGCTAGGGAAGCTTCCCCCACTTTAGCCACTGCAATTTGTAGTTGTCAGTTGTTGGACCATCCTGTGCTCATTAAAATTTGTAGCCACTTGGAGATCGGTCATCAACCCAAATAATCACTTCTGCTCAGTAATATATGGCATCAGCAGACTCCCTTGATTGCCATTTCTTCAAGAACATGTCAGTAATTATTCTCCAGGCTTTCTGACATTTTTGCTTTTAAGTGTCTTAATGTTTGAACAGAAAAATTCCCTTAGGAGCCCAAAGTTACCTCAACCTGATCTTTAGTATTTACAGAGATTCTCTGAGTAATCACTGGCCTTAACTGTAGTACTTTGCAAGTGAAGGCAACACCTGTCTTGATTATGAAGAGACATAAGAAATGTTACAGGACTCAAAAATCCTACCATGTGGATTTTATTTTATTCCAACTCCCATCTTGTCTTCTCTTAGAAGTCTTGATTTTTATCAAGGAAACTAACTATGGTCCGGAAATAGAACTTTTAAATCAATTCCCCTTTTTTTTCCCACTGCTCCCTCTCTATTCACTTAGCTATTTTCCTCAGCTCTCAATGGATTTTCTGCAAATTCCACTGATAAAACTTATCCCAATATTTTGTCCTGATTTTTCACTATTTTATACTAATGCTGTAAAAGGCCTGCTTGACGTCAAGTCTTCATCATGTTCTCTCCGTCTCCGCATTTCTTGCCATGATAATAATAATTATAATAAACATCTGAGCTTTTGTGATTTGTGGATCAGTAAAACAATGCTTTTCAATGCACCAGCTTGAAAGAATAGGAAAGATCTTATTGTCAAATCAGACTCAGGCAAATCTGACATCTTAACCAGTATCAAACTTGACAAGTAGTTCAAAGAATGCAAGCAATTGTGAGACTCAGAGAAAGCAAGGGATATGTCACATCCTCCAATCAGCTGCCCAGATGTGCTGAAGGTCTCCATTAACACATAAGCTCTCCAAATGCTGTGTGCATTCCCATTCCTTACAGAGAAGGAGCACTGGACCAGTACACTGCATTTGGTACTGAGGATACATTTTTTGTGTGCTTAAAGTACTTTTTATGCCACTTTAATGTGATATTTTCCACAGAACCATGTATCATAAAGATAAGTGGCCACACTTGATTCTAGAGAATCAGTTTTATACATGGGAAAAGTATTCCAAAGATAATAGCTCTCCTGCTAGCAAATACAGTTGATGTGTCTACAAAAAGATCTGCCACTAACAGATTTACAACAAAATTTGATGAGATCACCAACTTTCTCTCCTAGTAATGGAGACTCCTGGAACAGGGATAGAAGGTATTACTGACCCCTTGCCAACCCTTTACTTCCCCTTGCCAAAGTATGTACATTAAGGTTAGATTTTTTTTCCAAAACATTCACTTCCAAAATATACCCTTTCATTCCTCCCAGAATGGAATCAGCCTTTACCTCTTGCAGATGAAAGCAGTGAGGAAAGACTTAAGATGCATTTGCACCATTCGCTTTCCTGTAGCATTCCTTCTGATATTCTTGATGCCCCGTGACCCTATGTACATTTCTTCCTCTCTCTGTTTACCTTTTCCTGAAAAAGCCTGATTCTTCTCCTGACAGAAGTATTTCATTGTTTCAGGTTTCAGTTTTCTTCTTAACCATACTATACTTTCTCTAATTTGCTAGCCCTCACTGTTTTGAAATGCCACTAATAGTAGCTCCATCAACTGAGTGTCTACTATTTGCATGAACTTTTCTAGGCAACATATGGGATTAATAACTGCATAAACCCTACAAAACAGCTATCAGTATGTATATTACAATACATGACCCTTCTTTAACATCTTATAATTAGCAGACAATGCAGATCTCACTGTGTCTATGTGCCTTCCAAGCACAGGATACTTGCACCATTCTATGATGTAGTCACTCAAGGTGGATTTATGGTTTTTCTGTAAAGTCTTAATTCAGATATGTCTTACCTCCCTACTAAATGATAAGCATGTGCATGGAAAGTACTATGTATTGGTCATATTAATACCCATCTTCTATCTCTGATCCATACTACATAATTTAGCAATATCTGTTGAATATGTACATGAATGAAAAATAAAGGCCAAATTCCCAGCTTATTTTCCAACCTCTGAGCTGAGCTACAAAACAAATGCTATCTGTAAACTCTTGCTGGTTGGTGGTGTGATGTGTTTAACTTGAAATATTTGTTACGGTAATGGACAGACAATTTCAGTAAAGATTAACCAGTGATGATATTTAAGGAACATAGAAGCTGTATTTCTCTGTCATGTGAAGCACTGACTTAATAGGTTGCCTTTGAACTTTTAGGTTGCCCCACTGGTCAAAGGTATAGATTGCTATGCTCCATGTAAAGTAATCATGGTTCCTGCAGATGTCATTTCAATACAGCACTGATGGGAAAGCCAAAGCTGAGGGAAGCAGGTTTCCTTTCAAATAAATAATGTGGAAATTGTATGCATCAGTTCTTTCCACATTCTATTAGCAAAAGCATGGTTGCATGATCATACCAGTGAGCGGAACAAATATATGCTGGACGTCTAGTTGGCTAACATGTAATAGTCTACATGAAATTATTACATGTAGGCTAGGACAGACTAGGTTATGCTGTGGTAACAGCCAATCTTCAACTCTCAGTGGCTTACAAGAGCAGAAGGTTATTCCTTAGCCCTTTTCCTTGTCTATAACAAGTCAGCTGGGAGCTCTTCTCAATTTTCTTTTCTTTGACTTTACTCTGAGATCCTGACTACTATCTGGAATTATAACACACACTGTAACACAGAAAAATAGGTATAACTCATAAGGATTTTGCACTGTCATTTACTTTGTAGGGGACAGTGATGATACAAAACACTTCCATAAAATATTCATTGGCCATAAAAGTATACCATCCAGAACTTGTTCTGAGAGACATGTCGACCAACTTTAAGGGATCATGAAGCAAATGCCTCATTTGTAGCAAGGATATGGACAGCTACCAATATTCAGAAAGTAGCACTAATGTTTTTTGTATTCTAGAAAAGGTGAAGGATGAATTTGATTTATGCCAAAAAATATTTAATATTGGCCTATGAACACAAAGACTTTCACTGGGAAACAAAACTCTCCATACCAAACAGTACTGTTTAGATGGAACTGATTTCATGCACAAATGCAGTGGTGAACACTTCTTGGCCTAAGTCAGTAATTACAATCTCCTGTACCTGATAATAGGGATTGATTCAGAAATAAGCATGGAACATAAATAGAATTTTAATTTTAAAGATGAAATAGACAGTTTCAATGGAAGGAGAGATGTGGCTTTTGGAAAATGTTAGCACTCAACTTTTTGAAAGGGGTCACCCACACATGAAAAGCATAAATTTTGCACATTGTGGAATTGGTAGAATGAATCAGTTTTGAGTTGTATTACTTAATACAATTCATGCTGAATATTTATTATTCACAAAAAATTCTAATTCATCAACTTGACTTTTCAAGCTTTGGAAAAACTTACACTGTTATAATCACAGGAAAACAAACATATAGAGATCAAAATGCAGAAATGTTACTTGTAAGGAGTGACATTAGGATGTCTTGGGGGAACTACATCAAAAAGAGCTTGATAAATGGCTGAGCCTGATACTCTTGACCTGTGACTCTGTCTTCGAGTTTGTTTTTCAACTTTTAAAGACCTTCACAATTACAGATGGAAACTTTTCAAGTTCTGAGATCATCTGAAAGAGAGACCCTCCACCCCTAAAAAGAATATAGTGAGAAAATGGGATCTGAAAGAACTGCAAAAGGCTTCATGTTATTGTTGACTCCATACTACTTAAAATAAAAACAAAAAACCTCCACTAATGTGTAGTAACCTGGTGCCTCCTAGTTATTAGTTACTGACTTTTGTAAATGAGTTCCACAATGGGTTGAGGAGGTGCAACAGCAACACTTCACAAGAGGAAGCCAGATCTCAGGAGCAGAGAAGCCCAAGGGACTACATCACATCCCAGCTCTCAGAACTAGAGAAAACGTGAGGGAAATCTTTGGACCTGTAGGCTTGATGAAATTGGGAAAAGGACTTTAGGTACTCCAAGACAATAATTCTCAAAAAATGCAAGATTACCTTGAAAGCTAAACTTAGATAAGTAAGTATATTTTCTGTACATCCTTATTTCACAGAATCAGTAGAAGGGAGCAAAACCTTTTCACCACTGCCACCAAGAATGATTAAAATTGTCAATGGATGTTAACGAAGTTAATTACACCCAAAGTACATACATATCAGTGAAAAAAAGGGTACACAAACTATGTTTTGCAGGAACCAGGCCAGAGGCAAGGGTCCTAAATTTCCTCCAGATTTGCCCCTGATTAGCAGAGGGAACTCCCTGGACCTTACAGGGAAAAGCACAGTACAAGATTATCTTTGACTATGAATCTATGAAGAGCAACAATGTATTTAATGTAATAAGTAATTTAATATTTATCTGATGCCTAATGTCTATGTCAGTTAGTTTATAACACTATACTATTATCTAATGCATATGTAATTCAAACTTCTTGGGGGCTGGGGATTTAGCTCAGTGGCAAAAGCGCCTGCCTGGCAAGCGCAAGGTCGTGAGTTCAGTTCCCGGTACCAGAGAAAAACCAAAAACAAAACAAAAAAAAACCAAACTTCTTAACCTTCCCCCCATATCTAGTATTTTTTCTTGAAAAATTCCCAGCAATATGATTAGCACTTAATATGTGCACTTCTCATTGAGTAAGAAATTAAAATAAGGGACTCTTCCAAAGTTGTACAATGCATTAATGACTGAACCAAAACTAGAACCCAGGTCTCTTTATATTGTAACTCAGGATGTTAAAAAAGAAAAAAGAATATATCTATTTCCCAAGAAAGAATAATGAATGCTAGAGAGTACAAATGCCTTATAAAGCTTTGGATAAAAATGGAGTCATCCCAGGGAAGTAAAAGATATTTCGGAGGGAAATCATTTTGTTCAGACAGACAAGCTTACAGAACACATATGCTGACATTCTTATGAAGGATTAATCTCTCAGACCTGATGGAAGTAAATCAGCTATAAATTACAGTACCTGAACTTCTGTGAGTTTTAAAAAATGCATCAACCAAAGATTGATGGCCAAGGTCAGCAGCACACTTTGCAACATAGGGGCTGAGTCCACGGAGAGATGCCTCAGGGACAACAAGCCAGTGAAGAGCAGAGACAATTAACTGCCAGGGGAAACCATATAAACACCACTTGGGGTCACTGGGTTTTTTTTTATCTTTTTAGTTCCATGGCTGAAGTGGAAGGGAACACTGAAAGAAATGAAGCTTACAACTGCTAAAAACAAACAAACAAACAAAAAAAAAAAAACAAAGAAAGGAGATAAATTACAAGGGCATAACTATATTCAGGGCAACTGTGAAAGAAATGGAGTCCAGGGAAAGGATTTACTGACTAATGTAATGCAACATGAGTAAATAAGCATGAAACAGTAAGACTAAAGATAAAATTAGCGTAACAAGCAAGACATGGGAGTGGTGAGCAGAACCCACATACACACTCTTGAGGTCTGCTGGCAGCCAAGGATGCAGCATTATACGCTCACATTCAGGCACTGGATCACCGCCTGAGCCAGCAGTATCTCAGCATCAATATTTAATCTCTAGGCTATTGAATGTCAAGGGCAGTGCTTTAGTCATCCCCTAATTCTTTGTTCTACCTTTGCCTACGGTTCTGTTTCGCTTTCTTTCCTTCTATCTGCACATTCCTTTTGTCTTTAATCTCATTGTTCTGTTTCTTCATTGTCTTTTGCATTAGGAGTGACCTTGCTATTTTATAAAACTAACAAATATTCACAAGGTAAGGAAATTACAAATTGCCAAGTCCAAATAACTTTGTCTTATAGATGATGAGACTGAGGCTCAGTATCAACGTCCTTTACATTTTGGAAATGGATTATATAGCCACTTTCTTCTCAAGCTCAGAAACTTCTGAGGGTCTGTGAATATCATTCCTCATGTGTGACTGTAACCTAGTCTTGTAAGGCATTAACAAGGGAACAGCTTCAGCAGTCAAGATAACTCATTCGTCTTACAGAGATATCGCATTTATCCCAAATGACTATAATATAAATGGTCTATGTCTACATTTCCTAAGTATAATTAACACTAGTTTTGTGCTTGTATTTGGTAAGTGGAATTAACATTTCAACCTGAATTAGAAATGTTAGACTTAATAGCTTCCTCAGGATTTTAATACTTGCTATAATTCCAAAGTTCCTTTCCAATTTATCATGGGACTCATTATCATCACCCTGTATGTGATCCCAGCTCTGTGCCAAATCTAATTCTGTCACAATTTTTAGAAAATCACAGTTTTGTCCTTTTCAGTGAGGTGGAGGATAGTAGGCCCTGGAGATGGCTTGAACAATAATAGAAAACACAAAGCATCAAGACAGCAGAGACCTTGCTTGGTGCCTATGCGGCAGATTGGGTGAACGCATGATAGAAGGTAGAACACAAGGGAACATCAGGGAAGGATGGGCTGGAAGATGTATTTGGGCATTGCTGGGAATCTCAGTAAAAAGCTGGCTTAGCTACTGATTTTGTTGATCCTCCACTCTACCCTCTTCCTTCCAATTCTAGTGAAATTTCATCAAGCAATGCTGTATTTGGCCAGATGTAGAGTATCCAAAAGCAATAAGGGCCCAATTTTAGTGAACTGAGCAAGAGAGAATATTCCGTTCCTAACAGGCCTGGCATCACTCAGCACACATGGCAATAGGGACCTCTTGTGGTCATACCTGGACAATTAATTTTTAAAGAAAAGCTGCAAATGCAACTTTCATCTATGTTATTGAATTTTTAGTGCCTGACATTGGATTACATTTTATTTTTAAAATGTCGTATTGGCCACAGAAACTATATCTGCAAGCCAATCTGGGTAGCTCATTACAGCCAATTGGCCAGGTGTGTCTTGGGTCAAATTCTAATTTGTAATATCAAATTACATCTATTACAAGCCTGAAGGTGCTTATAGAACTGCTTCCTTTTTTAAACTGATCTTGTAATGATCTTTGAGAAACCTTGGGCTCTGTGGACTTTTGTAGGGTACACTGCTTCCCCAAATTTTATGATGATCAAAGCAAATTGAATTGATTTATGATTCATAATCTAAATTTGTTGATGCAATAATATGAGTCCAGTAATTTTTTTAAAACTAGGAAGAATTTATTGAGAAAAAGAAAGCTTCTAAGAAGGACAGACAGGGGCCCCAAAAGTAGGTTGCCAAAGGACCCCTTTTCTCAAGGGTGCTTTATTGAGCAAAGCCGTGAGGTGAAGCAGGTTGAGGGTGGGACAAAACTGTATTTAACTAATGAGATTACAAGTCTATTCTCTTAGATAATATTGATCCAGTGGGAAGTCACAACATGAATGTGAGGTGGAACAAAATTATGGTAAACCAGTAAGATTGCAAGTGTAGTCTCTTAGGTAATACAGATTAAATGGTGGTCAAACTGGGCGTGATGGCACAGGCCTGTAATCCCAGCACTCCGGAGGCTGAGGCAGGAGGATCATTGCAAGTTCGAGACCACGCTGGGCTACAAAGTGAGCTCAAGGGCAGCCTGAACTGCACAGTGAGACACTGTCTCCAAAAAGACAAAAAACAAACAGACAAAAAAACAAATAAATGGTGGTTAAATTGGGTGGCAAGTCACATAGCAAGTGCACATGACCTAACCAGGGCATTTACTCAATTATCAGCTCAGTGGACTTCTTTGTTCCAACGCAGTAGTATATGATACTTTGTACAAATCACTTACTTCTGTGGCTTCTCAGTTTTGTCTTTTCCAAATAGTTTTTCTTAGTTACTTTTCTAGTTTTTAAAACAAAGTTCCCCACCCACAAAGTTATGGAATGAAAGGTTTATTTAGTTCACAGTTTGTGGAGGTTTTAGTCCATAGTGGGCTGGCTCTGGGGCCGGGGGAGCCATAGTCAGCTGGTTTGCAGGGAAGAACAGTTCATGGTGGGCAGAAGACAGCAAAAGCAACAACTGAAATAATAGCATCTTTCTGGTCCTTTTATGCTCTATCTAGGCTGTCTACTCCATCTACTCTATCTAGGATTAGGGCATTGCCAAACCAATCAGTGAACTGATCACACACTCCTAATCTCAGTTTCACACACTCTAGATTCAGCCACCTCTAAAAAGTTCACCCCCATAACTGCATGAGGCTGTGGGGTGACATCTAGACACAAACTATGGCACAATTGTTCACACTATGTTTTTCCTATTGCATAAACATTGCCCATTGGGCAGAGTGAAGACATGGGTAGCATCATTTAATTTAGGGGTGAATCACCAGGAAAAACACATAGCTCACATTTTTAGGTCTTTAAATAAGTCCTAAAAGGTTAAATAATCTCCTAGATAGGCAAATATATAGACAAAAGTAGATTAATTACTTAAAGGGATGCAGGAGATGAAGAATTTGATAGTGATTAGTACCAAGACAGAGATATGTTTCTGTTTGGGGGTGATGGAGACATTGTTGAATAACATAGTAGTGATGGTTGAGCAACTCTGTGAATATACAAGAACCACTGACAACATACACTGAAAAATTTAAATGTGAATTAAAATTCATTATGTGCTGAGGACACTTTTTCTGCTTCATGGATGCAATCTTGTTTTTGCAATCTCAAGAGAGGGACAAACATACTGCCATGTGTCTACTGTAATGGCACTAATCCCATTCGTGAGGATTTCTGTGCGCATGAGCTGCCACCACCCAAAAGCTTAGTAACCTTCTAATACCATCCCATTGGAGGATAGGATTTCAAGACGGGAATTTGAAGGGACACAAGCAGCCAGACAACAGCAAATAGCAACTTGTAGGTCTTACAAAGTGGAGTTTCCTCCATTTCTGTTCCCTTCAGTTTCCTTGCTGGACCACTGGCATGGGATAGTGAATTATCTTGAATGTGTAGATGAAGGCAACTCACAAAAGAGGAAGTGAGATAAATGGTTGCTTGTAGACTGATCTACATAATTCTCCAAGCCATCCTGAACAGTGTCTTCCAGATACTCAGGAGGAAGACTATTAAGATAATTAAATTCAATTTAGCGGAAGATACTTTTGTTTGTTTGGTTCATAGTTTTTCTGGGGTTTTTTAAATTTGTTTTGTTTTGTTTTTACTTTGGGTCTCTGTGACAGCAGCCAAATCTTTATTATGATTTTTAAAAAATAGTAGGATTACAAGAACTTTTAGAATTGCTGGCAGTTATCATCTTCTAATTTCTGTCCAGCCATCTATAAAGACATTGAGATTCTAACTCCAAAGTATTTCAGGAGGGAGAGTTTGGTACTGTGTCTTAGTGAATAAAGTTTGTGGATACACAATTCTAGAATTGTGTCAATCTCTCACACTCCCCGGTTAACTTTAACTAACTTAGCACCCCTACCCCAGCCACACTTTTCTCTTCTGTAAAATGAAAATAATATCCGTTTTGTGCCTAACACATAGAATGGGCTCAATGAATTGTTGAGTTTTAGAAATTTCATGTTTCAGATGTTGTTTGGGGGTCTCATATTTTTCTGCTGTATGTAAGTTTTTATGTTTGTGTTCTGCCTTTTAAATTCTCTATACCTCTAAACTTGATTGTTGACCATACAATAAAAACAAATCATTGCTTGATTAATGTTCAACATTTTATTTTAGGAAGTCAATAAGAGCAGTCAGCAACTATGATTCCCTATGGTTAACATTATCAGTAAATAGATAATTTGGTGAAACAAATGAGAAATGTTTGAGTGTTTAAAGCAATTGAAATTTATATATATCTCCTCCATGGATAAGAGTGATCCTGATGACCATGAGATACAGAGAAACTGTACTCTCCAGAGAGCTAGGTCACACAGTATGATGCATAATGCCACATAGCACTTAGCAGCCAGGGAGAGAAAGGGTTAAATTAATTAAGTTGATGGACAACTCCAAATGAACTATAAATGAAGAATTTATCTACAAACTAAGAAAATTTCTTCTAATCATAGAATTTTCTTAGCTAGAGAACATCCTCAGATAATAACGATTTTCTCAAATATTGCATTAAACTGCAGTTTTAACTCAATATTATATGAGACAGGAATTACTCAGATTGAGTACCTTCTATTTTAATGCATTACAATTTTGTTCAAAGAGTTTGTATGTTAAAAAGTTCCGATGTCAAGATTTGAGCCTCTATAGATTATTTTTGGTAAAGATTATGAATGAAAGAAATTATTAAGTACAGGAGATTAGTGCAAGGGGCTGGGGATTTAGCTCAGCAACACAGTGCCTGCCTGGCAAGCGTAAGGTTATGAGTTCAATTCCCAGTACCGGAAAAAAAAACAAAACAAAAAATGGAGATTAGTGCCACGTAACTGGTAAAAAAAACTTGGGTAGTTTCTCTTATTTCCTCAAACAGTGAATGAAAAAACAAATAGGTCCATGACTCTTTAAATCACTCTTCCATCATAAAAGCTCTGATGCTTTTGTTGCAAAATATAGAATCAGTTAAATAATTAGAATATTCAAACTTACGAATTTCCACACGTCTGAATAGAGGAGGAGCCACATTGGAGCCACTCTGAAAATCAAATGAAAATACAAGTATTTGGAAGAAAGGGAAGGCCACATATGCCGACGCCAAAATCAATCGGAAATAAAAGACTTGGATATTAAACAAAATATAGGCATGGGACTTTATAGTGCGATTATTTGACCCACAGGGCTGTCTGTGGGTCTCCTGCTTGTGTGTGGAGCAGGACCACCATTGGGGAAGTTTCAAAAAAACTTATGGACTGCAATAGTGAAGCTAACTCAAGTCACACAGCACAGATTTGGGATATAAAGCTCCACACATCTTTTGCCTTCCTCCAAACTGAGGACACTGGGGCCAGACAGCAAATTTCACCAACATTCCCAGGGGCAAATGACCAAGAGGCTGCTCTCTCACCTATTGGCTGCCAGTTCTGGTTTTTGTTTTTGTTTTTCAGATGCACTAAAGTTGCTAACTGCTGGAACCTCTAATGACAAGGTTAGGTTTCACAGCAGCAAGGGTGACGGTAGGGTGTGGAGCAGCATGACCCCTTCTGTCCCACAACTGACTAGTGTGACACAAGGACAAGGACTGTGGATGCAGAAATTCAAGCAGTCTTGTGTTGAGATGATGGTAGTCAGTACTCCTCCTGCCCTGTGACCAGTGACGTAGGTAGCCTCTGGTAGGGAAGGAAAAAGGAGTGGGAGGCTCATCATTCTCCCTACTCTGCAACAAGTGGTACAAACATCCCGGGGAATGGAGGGACAAGGACTGGGGAGCCACCACTCCCCTATCCCATTGCTCATAACCAGCACATGAGAGAAGCCAGTGGCATGGAATAGAGGAGGCTGCTCAAGGTTCAGGAGGGGAAAACTGTATGAAGGACTGGGAGAAGCCTCTGTCTGTCTCTATCTTAAGGAATCACAACAACTGGGAGAGTGATGCTGAATCAGTCAGTGTAAGCAGGCCACCCAGAAAACTGATGGCTGAATACTCTGGCTCCAGCCCCCACACCTAGAGGCCAAGATCAGCCCCACAACCAACTCTACTCATACTGCAGACATGGCGCGGTTACCAGCACAGAGCTGGGCTTTGACTTGGACACTACCACAGAACTGTGGGAACCAGGAAAGGTGTTTTTCTTCTTTCTCTGTTTATTAGTTTGTTTCATTTTCTTTTTTCTGTCATGTTTTTGGATTGGCTTGTTTAGGTTTTCACATTTATTATTTAGTACTGTCTATCCTGTTTCTTTCTTTTCCCAACTACCTTTCTAGGTTCTTTGATACCTACCTGTGAATGAACATTGTCTCTAGTCTTTCTTGTTTGGGTTGATATTCTTTTGCTTTCTCTTTCATCTTTTCTTTCTTGTCCTCTTCCCCTGTTTTCCAAAGTTTGGGTAATAATCCTTTGCCCTTCAGGCTTCATTCTACCATTTTTCTCTTCAGTTATTGCTTTTTCTGTCCCCTGCCACTCTGAAGGATCCCCTCATACACATACTGGGTAAGATCAGTCTACCACGGGGAAATTCACTGCAAAGAAATTCCTGGTTTATGATCTTGTTACTATGATAAAGTTACCAAATTAACAGTTATCATAATCTGTGAGCTTCTAGGTTGTGCTTGATACTATTATTATTGACAGTTATATTACTTCACTTAGGATGCTATACCTGATACAATGAGTTGTGCACCTTTGTTTAACAGTACTGTGATCTTCTGAAGTCATAAACCTCACCATAGTCAGGTACTAAATAACTGGATGCTGGGTCAAATAGATAGCAACTTCACATCCCTAATAAATTGAGGAAGTAGAATTTGGGAACAGACACAAAGCCAGGAGCTAGCTACATCTCTCTGAGGAATAGACATTTTCTAAGGAAGCCTTTATAGTAGTGATAAAGCTATCTAACATAAGAAACTTACAAGCATCAATACAGAAAACAAATTAAAATTAAAAAATAGAAAATGACAAAACACAGAAACAAAATGCAACTAATGACCTCCAGCCCACAAAGGACAAATCCAGGGACAATGAGGTAAGAAATCAGAAGCCACACCTGAATTTTCTGAAATGATAGCAATAGAAATAAAAAAAAATGAAAACTTAAAAAACAGATGAACATAGCCATAGAGAAAATCAGAGCAGAGTTAATCTCTCAGGTAAAAAATAACATGACATACATAATGAACGACTTGCTTGGTGAATATTGAGCAGACATAGATTTAAAAGAAATAGAGGAGCTTTATAATGGAAACCGTGAATGCCAATCATAGGATAGTAATGGAATTCATGAAACAAATCCAAACATGTACCGTGGAAATTAAAAATTCCATTGAAAGTCTGTAAAGCTGAACAAAGAAAAGTGAAGAAGAATATCAGATCTAGAAGACAGTAATGTAGTTAGTGATCTTGGAGATGTGGTCTGTTTAATATTAAAGAAACAGATAAAGAAGACCACATCTCCAAGATCACTAACTAGCAAATAAACAAACAACAGGAATATAATATGCAAAGGATAAGCCAATACATATCAGTTATAACCACCAATGTATTTTTTCATTTTTTTTTTTTTCTGATACCGGGAATCAAACTCACAACCTTGTGCTTGCCAGGCAGGCGCTGTGCCACTGAGCTAAATCCCCAGCTCCTAACCATCAATGTAAATGGTCTCAATTCACCAATCTAAAGAAGCAGACTGGCAGATTGGATCAAGAAACACGATCCAACAGTTTACTGCATAGTGGAAACACATTTAACTCAAGTTGAAGGGAGAGTAAGGGAATGGGAAAAATCATGTTATATCATGTACAGGTACAAACTCCCTATGATAAATATAATCATCACGTATACCTAAAAAGTACCAATGAACTTTATTAATAAAAAAATTCATAGACTGAAAATCAAAGGATTGATAACAATACTACATGCCAAAGGAACCTGGAACAAAGCAGAGGTAACTCTTTGATTTGCAGACAAAGTGAACTTTAGGACAAGATTGACCAAAAGGGCCAAACAATGACACTACATACTTGTTAATAAAAAACTCCAAGGAGAAGAGATAATAGTCATAAATATATATGTACCACATACTGACACACTCAACTTTATACAACAAATATTAACAGACATGAAAAGACAAATAAGCACTAACATGATTTAACAGGGGAGCTCAATAACCCACTGTCACAAATAAGATCAACTAGACAAAAATCAAAAAAGTAATATCAGAACTGAACAAAAACTGTGAACAAATGGACTTAGTAGATGTCTACAAAGTATTCTAATATATAATATCAGAATACACATTCCTCCCAGCTATAAATGAGATGTTCTCAAAAATGGACCACATGCTAGCTCATAGAACATGCTTAAGCAAATGCAAAAGAACTGAAATCACCCCATGTGTATTACCAGATCATAATGCAATGAAAGTGGAAGTCAATGACAAAAGAAACCACAAGAACTCCATAAAAACATGAAAATCCAATAAACCTCCCTAAACAAGTAGTACATTACAGATAAAATTAGAAAATAATTTATACAATTTCTACAATTAAATGCCAATGCCAGTACAACATCCTGCAACTTATGGAATACAATGGAAGCAGTCATATGAGTGAAATTTATATTTATTTTTTCCATATCCAGAAAGCAGAACAAGCTGAACTAAACAACTTAATGTTGAAGCTAAACCTTCTAGATAGAGAAGAGCAAGTGAAGCCCTAAGCTTGTGGGAGGGAGGATAGTATAAAGATTGAGCAGAAATTAATGCAATGGACACTAGGAAAAAATACAAAGAATTAATGAATTGAAGAGTTGGTTCTTTGTTTTGTTTTGTTTTGTTTTGTTTTGTTTTGTTTTTATTTTAAAGAGTAAAAGAAGGATAACATAATAATAGGGGGGACTTAGCAAATTACAGACAAAATGGTAGGAAATTATCAATGGTTATTGTTTTACATATTGTTATCTACAAAATAGTTTCTCAGGAAAACAAATAGACAAATAATA
>NW_004955463.1:3432366-3450038 GCF_000276665.1 Chinchilla lanigera
CTGGGATCTGTTTCTCTTAGTGGTGCAGCAAAAGCAGCTGCTTTTTCTCAGTCTCTTTGTTTTCTCTCCTTGGCCTCCTCCTCATCATGGCTATAGAATACTGAGGAGGAAATTCTTACTAACATCTCAAGTGAGCTATCTGGGGTGAAAGCCATTTCTTTGAAAGACTAAATAAAACTGATAATCTTTAACCAACTGTATCAAAAAAAAGTAAAGAAAAGGCTCAAATCCATGTAATCAGGAGTAAAAAGGGTGAAATCACAACAGGCCCTGCAGAAATCCCTGAATCAATACCAATTTGAAGCATCTTTACTCTAATAAGATGGAAAATAGAAGAAATGTACAGATTCCTAGATACCAAAGCTGAATCAAGAAGATATAAAAATTCTAAGTAAACCAATATTGGTCAATGAAATTAAAGAAGTAATTAAAAACTTCCAGGAGGGCTGGGGATTTAGCTCAGCGGCAAAGCGCCTGGCTGGTAAGCGCAAGGTCGTGAGTTCGGTTCCCAGTACCAGAGAAAAACCAAAAAAAAAACAAAAAAAAACAAAAAAAAAACTTCCAGGAAAGAAAATTCCAGGTCCTTATGGATTCACTGCTGAATTCTACAAGAAATTTAAAGAAGATCTAATTCCATTACTCTTCAAACTTTTTAATAAAATTGAAAGGAAAGCAAGACTCCTGGAAGACTTACCCTGACACCAAAACCAGAGAAGGAGCCAACCAAAGAAGATAACTATAGTCCAATCACCCTAATGAACATAGATGCAAAAATTCTCGACAAGATACTGGCAAACAGAAGGCATAAAATCAAGAAGATTGTGCACTGTGGTGAAATAGGAGTCATCCCAGAGATTCAGGAAAGGTTCAACATATGCAAATCAATCAATGTAATATACCATATTAACAGAGCCAGAGACAAAAAATTGCATGATTATCTCAAAAGATTCAGAAAAAGGATTTAACAAAGTCCAACACCCAGTCATAATAAAAACCCCATGGAAAATTGAAATAGATTGTCTTTATAACAATATGACAAAAGCCATCTATGACAAAAGGGCAGCCAACATCATACTAGATGGACAAAAAATGAAAGCTTTCACTCTAAAATCAGGAATAAGACAAAGGCGTCCACAATTACTACTTCTACTTAATATAGTTCTGGAAACATAAGTGGAGCAATTAGAAAAGAGAAAGAAATAAAAGGAATAAAGATAAAAAAGGAAGACATTATCCTTATCTGCAGATGAAATGATACTCTATGTAGAAGACCCCTACAACTCCACCAAAATACATCAAGATCTAATAACCAAATTCAGTTGTATAGCTGGATACAAAGTCAACACTCAAAAGTCAATAGCATTCCTGTACACAAATCACAAACTTACTGAGAATGAAATTAGGCAACCCATGCCATTCACAATTGCACCAAAAAAATGCAATACTTAGTAATCAATCTAACAAAAGAAATAAAATATCTTTACATAGAAAGGTAGAGTACTCTGGAAAAAGAGATAGAAGAGAACATCAGAGAACAGAAAGATGCATCCTGCTTTTGTGTAGGAAAAGCCAACATAGTAGAACTTGCCACACTCCCAATATTGTTACAGATTTAATGCAATCTCAATTAAAAACTAATAGCATACCTTACAGAGCTAGAGAAAACACCACTAAAATTCATTTGGAACCAAAAGAGACCAAGATAGCAGAACCATTTCTGGGTAACAAAGGTAAAGCAGGGGATATCATGATCCCTGAGTTGAAATTGTACTACAGAGCTACGGTGATAAAAAAGAACATAGTACTGGAAACAAAACAGACCTAAGAATCAGTGTTACAAGTTAGAAGGTGCAAAAACATACTAAGCCACTTTGTCTTTGACAAGGGGACAAACACCCTCACTGGAAGAAAAATAGCCTTTTAATAAATGATGCTGGAAAAACTGGCTTTCTACAGGTTAAAGACTAAAAATTGTCTCACATCTCTCACCATGCACTAAACTAAAATTAAAATGGATTAAAGATATAAATATTAAAACAAAAATCATAAATCTGCTGGAAGAGAGAATAGGTAGAACTACTGACACAGAAGTAGGCAAAGTATTTATGCACAAAATTCAAATTACGCAGGAAATATTACAAAGAACCAACAACTGGGATCTCTTCTTATTAAAAAGCTTCTTTACAGTAAAAGAAATCACCATCAGAGTATAATAACAAGACACAGACTGGGCAGAAAATTTTGCAAATTGTTCCTCACATCAAAGACTGATATCTAGAATATATAAAGAACTGAGAAGAATAAAGCTCCCCAAATTTAAAGACCCAATCCAAAAATGGGCATCTGAGCAGAATAAAGACTTCTTAGATGAAGAAGTAAAATGGCAAATAAACACATGAAAAATGTTCAGCACCACTGGTCATTTGAGAGATGCAAATTAAAGGAACTTTGAGATTCCATCCCATTCCCTAAATAATGGCTATTATCAAGAAATCAATCAATAACCGAGTCTGGCAAAGCTGTGGTAAAAAGGAGCCCTTCTCCACTGTTGGTGAAAGTGTAGAGTGGTGCAACCACTGTGAGAATCAGTGTGGCGATTCCTCAGAAAACTAGGACTAGAGCTTCCACTTGACTCAGTTATACCCCTTTTGTTATTTTAGCAAAAGAATTAAAAGCATCATACCACAGTGATATGTGCACACACCTACATTTGTGGCAGCACAGTTTGTAATAGCGAAATCTTGGAAACAGCCCAAGTGCCCACCAACAATGAATAGATAAAGAACATATGGATTTTTATGCAATGGCATACTACTCAGCCATAAAAGGATAAATTTGACACCTTTATAAGTAAATGGATGCTCCTAAAGACCACACAAAGTGAAATGAATTGGACACACATATGTAAATATCACATTATTTCTATGGTATGAGAAACTGAAAATGTAAATAAGGATGAAAATTTATATTAGATATTCTAAAATAGGAAGAAAATGTTCAAATGGAAACATGCACAGGGAGGGGAAAAAGAAGGAAAGGAAAAGAAAAACTGAGAAAAGAAAGATAAAAAGAAAGAAAGCTTTTGTAAATAAGGGAAAGAGGGGAACAAGGGAGGGGAGGGGAAGGGCAAAAAATAAAAATTGGGGTGCATCATATACAGCTACAAGTTCAATACCATATCATAAATGTGATCATTATGTATATCTAAGCTGCATCAATAAACTTAAATAATGATAAAAATAATTAAAATATTCAGTTGGGGACTATAATAAATTGTCACTTCATTTAAACATGTAGTGAGTAGCAAAGGAAATCATGTTTAATTTCTTTTCCCTCCTCCCTCATTTCCAGGATTTTATTAATGTTTCCTCCTGATCCTTCAGGATTGAGGAGAGAAAAAACAACAACAACAAACAATTCTCACTTGTCTGATTATCTACACTGATATTTTCTGGGCATAGGATTGCTCAGATTAGATATTCCCTTCTGGGAAATCACTTATCTGAAATTATTTTCTTATTTATTTTAAATTTATTTTAAAAATAAAAGAAGGAAAACATTAACAAACAGACATCCATTTACAAAATAGCATAAGAACAGTACAAACAATACTGAATTACAGACAAAGTGGTAGGAAATTAACAATGGTTATTGTATTACATATTGATATATTCAAAGTGGTTTCTCAAGAAAACAAATATAGACATGCAAGATTGATCAAATAAGTAATCATTAACAGTTCCTTTCAGTAAAGCGATAGAAGTCAGTAGTACAACTGTGTTAGCTATCCTGTATATACGTACATACATAATTTCCCCTTCTTTCTTTGCTTTTTTCCCTCATCCCAGTTGCTCTTTACTTTAGAGCAGTTTCCTTTCCTTTCACAATGCCTATCATACCTCCTAATTGAAATTTCCTCAATCTACCTAATTGCATCTCTGCCAGCTAGCCAAGTTACACGTACTTTCTTAGATGCTGGTTCTCTGGTGGTGCCTCTGATATTTTTATTCTTGCTATTATGGCCTTTTGTTTCCTAAGCAATCCACTTTCAGAGAATGTAAGGTAAGTATGTATTATGCTGTAGTCCATATTATTGCACTTATTAAGTGCACAGGAAAGACCAAAGCTTCCTCTGTTCTAAGAAGCTCTGCATTAATGGGAAAATTGTTTCCCTCCATAATCCAAAACATTAACGAGTTATGTTTCCTACCTTTTAGACTTCTGAAACATAAGTCCATGTTTGCTTTTCTGTGTCCTTCATTCTCCCTAGAGTACACATCAAAATTTCTGAGTAGCCTCAAGCCAATTCCTTAGACTTGAACAGATCTGAAGCTTGGTGCATGGGCAGCTCTCTCATGAGTCCTTCAAATCTCCAGTCTTTTCTACAAACTATTATGTAGGTCATAAGAATGATCAGTTATGAGAATAAAATCTATTTTGAAGAGAGTCTTCAATAGTACTGATAGTTTTGCAGGTAATTTTATTATCAATTACTTTTCAAATGCAACAGCAATTGCCTAGACACTTCATCTGAAACCAAGACTTAAACAGATCTGGATTAACATTTCTAATGTAAATATTTTTTTCTCTTTCTGTTACTATTATTTTTTGTTCTACCAATCTAGTTTGTTCTATTGCTTAGAGTTTCAAGATTTGGAGGTGTGTATCTGCTGGGAAGTTAGAATGTAGTTAGAAGTTTGAAGAAGTGGGACATATATCAGAAGAAAGAGCCTTGGCATTCATATTCTTCAAAGAAAATGTAGCTAAATAGCCATCATTTACATGACTGTGATTATACTATTTAAAACATCACAGCTTCCAAAAGTATCATCCAAAAAACTTGAATTAGCTGCACAGCATCCATATACACATTACCTTTCCACGGCCTGCGTTTAACAGTCCTCATTTTAACAAAATAAAAGAGCTCATTTTTTCCAAAATTTCCTACGTACAACTCAGAAAGGATTGACTGGCTTGATTTTCTCATAACCTTTTCACACAGAGAGCTTCTCAACATATAATACACTGAGTGCTAAACTTATGCTCATCTTCTGTCCACCCATAGAAAAGAGATAATTAAAGTCTTGTTATAAAAAAAAGGTGCATTTTATTGACTTTGCAGTCTTACTTTCTTCTCTTGTGGTGTGGTTATGATGGTATGGCCTTCCCCATATGTGAGGCTTAACAGAAGTACAGTGTGGGGGAGCTAGCCCAACACACAGTATATAGGATTACTCAGTAAATTCTAGCTGTTACTTTTATTACCAATTACATACGCTTCTGAGCATATCCTTTGTTTTAACAAGAATAATGACTTGTACTCAAAGTATTGAATTTTATAAGATTTTAAAAATCTTTTTAAAATAATAAACATTGCATGAGATGTACAATAGAAAAATACTTGAGACAGATCTTAATTAATTGACTTTGATAACAGGAAAATTTACTGGCATTTGTCTGCTTTTCTTTGAACATAAGGAACATTGTTATGGGAAATCAACATAAAAGTTTTTCTATTGTAGTCTTTAAGAATATATTATTAAATAGACTTTATTAATAATAAGAACAACCATTAGGTAAAAATAATTTTGTTTATCTGTTCGCTTATGAGAAACTAAGTATCTGTACCTGATAAAATGATAATCACTAAAAATTCTTATGCTTGAAAAAATATTATTTTGGGGAAATTTTATTTAAGGAGTCAGGAGAAGTTCTCTTGACTGTGTTTTTTCTATTATTTTTTAAACTTCCTAATAAAATTTTGAAGGAGCACTAGAATTAGATGAATGCTTTAACAGGTTGTTTACTTTATACATCCTGCCAAGGATACATGGCTGCTACTGAGGATCCAGACAGCACTTTCACTTTACAGCACATTATCATCTTTCACCACAT
Organism: Chinchilla lanigera; assembly: GCF_000276665.1. Classification (NCBI taxonomy): domain Eukaryota; kingdom Metazoa; phylum Chordata; class Mammalia; order Rodentia; family Chinchillidae; genus Chinchilla; species Chinchilla lanigera. Next base: position 3,438,262 of record NW_004955463.1, read on the forward strand.
ACATATCGCTCCTAAATTTAAGCACGACAATAATTCACAATGTTTCCATAATATGTTAGGATTAATTTAATATACCATAAATTTTGAGATATTTCACATTGTTTTGATAATGTTAAATAAAAATTATATAGGAATATGTAGAAAAATGAATTCAAAAGTTTTTAATTCATTTGTACCAACAATAGAAAACATCTTTCAAATAAGATTGAAGTTGACAACAAGAATAACCTGATTTATTCTAAGGATACTTTTCTCAATCTAAAAAAATCTGTATCATGAACTTTCTAATCTCATCCTTTCTACTATGTATTTTAAATATTAAGGTGTAATGTTTTCATTTTCACAATATTATACTTTAGTGGAGAACTTTTAGTCAGCGTGGTATAAATAAACATTTGCTAAAATTTAGGAAATAAATAACCTAACCAGAATTTTAGCAGTAAGCACATTTTTCTTTTATCCTGGTGTTTATGGAAGAATATTGACACTTTTTCTTACCGCCAGTTTTACACAGACCATATTGAAGCTGCAATGTTTAATATAATGACTCAGATCTCTTACATTCAAGAAAATTAATCCTCATTTTTCAAATATTTCTTTTTAATATTTAAATTTTTGCTATTGAAATACCGTAAAACATGTGTAGAAATAAAACTGGTAAGCTTTTTATGCACTTCCAGGTTAATAAAACCTAAGATATAAAACAAAAGTGAATGTAACACTTGCAAAAATAACATAGAGTTTTAATGAAATTTCAATCAAAATACAAATAGCATTCCCCACAGAACTACAGAAAACAATCCTAACATTCATATAGAGCCAAAATAGACCCAAAATAGCAAAAGCAATCCTGAGAAGTAAGAGCAAAGCAGGATGCTTCACAATTCTGGACTTCAAATTATACTACAGAGGTACAATAATATAAACAGAATGGTATTGAGAAAAAAAAAAGTGACTTATAGATGAATGGAACAAAATAGACCATGCAGAAAAAACTCCGTGCTTCTTTAGCTTTCTGACCTTTGTTAGAAAGGGAAAAAACATACATGAAATGAAAGATATCCTCTTTAATGAATGGTGTTGGATAAACAGGTTATCCACATGCAGATTCATTATCTGTTAGCATGTATTAAACTAAAATAAAAATGGATTAAAGAACAAATGTTAGATTGTTCTTGTTTCTGTTAAAACAGAAACAATCTTCTGAAGACTTTGACATAGAGAAGCCTTTCTAAACAGAACCCCACCTCCACAAGGAATCATAGGAAGAATCAATAAATGAAATCATATTAAATCAAGGAGCTCCTACCCAGCGAATAAAACAATCAACAAAGTGAAGAGCTAACATTGGAAAATATTTTTGCCAACTATACCTGAGATAGAGGACTAATATCTAGAGTATAAAAAGAACTTAAACTTAGACACCCCAAACTAAAAAACCTAACCAAAAAATGGGCAACTAAAATGAATAGAGACTTTTCAAAAGAAGAAGTATAAATGGCCAATAAATAAATGAAAAAAAAATATTCAACAACCCTGGCCATTAGAGCAATGTAAATTAAGACAACATTAAGATTCCATCTTACTCCAGAGAGAATAGCCACCCTAAATAAATCAGGTAACAGGGGCTGGGGATTTAGCTCAGCGGCAAAGCGCCTGCCTGGCAAGCGCAAGGTCTTGAGTTCAGTTCCCGGTACAGGAGAAAAACAAACAAACAAACAAAAAAAAAATCAGGTAACAAATTCAGGAGAGATTACAAGGGGAAAAACAAACCCCTCTTCACTGTTGTTGGGAATGTAAGCTAGTACATTCACTATGGAAATCAGTATGGAAATTCCTCAAAAAACTAAAACTAGAAATTCCATTTAGCCCAGGCATTCCCCTTCTAACAATCTTCCCAAAAGACTTAAAGGTATCATATTGCAGGGGTATATACAGTCATATTTATAATAGCACAATTCATAATAGCTAAATCTTGGAAACAGTCTATGCATCAGCAGATACATGGATAAGACAATAGGGTATGTGTACACAATGGAGTACTGCTCTGCAATAAAGAAGGATAATTTGAGTCATTTATATGAAAATGGATGCACATTGACACCATAATGTTATGTGAAATATATTTGACATTCATATAAGCAAATGATTTTCTTACGTAATAAACCCAAAATATAAGTAATGAGCAAAATAAAAGATAGATAATAGGAAGGTTTTCAAATGAGAAACAGACCAAGAAATGGAGGAAAGGTAGAAGTACAGGGAGGAAGGAGACAAAAAAGAATTAAGATGTGTTATGTACATTTACAACTTCCCACAGTGAATGTAATCATTATGTACTGCAAATATGCACTAATAAAAATTAAAATACATACACCAAAATGAACATAACACAATCTGCACAACTAATTCTATAATGGCTACTAAATTAAACTTCACGTTCTCACTCAAATCTGAGACTACCAGGACAGGTTCTTTGGAAGAGGACAGGTCTCTACAACTGCGAGTTGGAGAAGGACTCAATTCTCTCACCTCCTTAACTTACTGAAATTTCTATGATTCTTTTATATTGAAAATCTCAACATCCTTCAAAATTTAGCTAACAGTTATTATCTATAGCTTACCTATGTTCACAGTTTTTCACATCGTATCTATTGTCTGATCTGTAGTATCACCATGAGTAAGAATCTGATCACTAATAAGCTAATGGGAAGGATATCTATGCTCATCCATGTGTCTGTTTCCATGTCATGTTTGGCTTCTTTGTCAAAACCCAAATTTGAAAATCTAAGTCAATATATTATATGTTTTGAGAACTTACTGACATAATTTACCTGTGAAAGTTTTAAAATATATCCATAAAATATTTTTGACAACTTATTCTAGTAAGAGATGTTGTCACTCCCTGCTCCCTTTGATCAGGGCTGATCTTTGGGACTCATTTGTAATTAATAGACTACGGCACATGTGACTTCTGAAGCTGAACTATATAAACAGAACAAAACATGACATTGTTTCTTCTCTGCTGGGGCTTGGCTCCATCAGTCACCAGAGAAGGAGAGCTCCCTGATTTTTGCCACAATGGGAAGATATACAGCCCATTGGTGTAAAACCTGGAGGTGAACGAGCTGAAAAGTCCAGCTGGCAAATGTATTCACATCCTCTTGTACAGCAAACACGCTTTAAGTTTTACTTTGGTAATACACGGCTTACCCCTTGTATTGATATCTTCACCTGTTTTTTCTTAGTATACTTTCTCAGATTTTTATCAGGTTGTGTAACGGGCAACCCAGTTTTAATATGGATAATTACTGATAGAACAAGTTCAGAAATATTATATAAGCCAGTATAAAACTTGCCAGCAGCTTCTAACATCCTCCAGAGGAAATCTCAAGGAGGAATTCAAACAAATAAACTTTTATAAAGCTGAACATCATCATGTAGTTTGTTTAATGCTAAATATGTACCTTTTTCTAAAAAAGATTAGAAACTACAGGGACAGGTTTTGCTTGATACTTTTTCACATACATTATTAATTTGGTGATTTGCACTTCTGTGTGTTTTGAACTCACAAAAGGTGCTTCATTGGGGAATTATTATAACAGAAGCTATAACTGGGCTGAATTTTTTAAAATGGTGAATAGAAAAATGTTCAAAGGAAGTATTGGAACTCCCACCTAGTTTAAAACTAGGTCATTAAAACTAGGCAGTTTAAAATATTGTGTAGGTTTTATTTTATAATTAATAATAGAATTTTGCAATATGCACATTGTTGGTACCTTAGAATTATCAAAGAAAATATATATTCTGAACCACATTTGACAGCTGGTCCAGAATTTGAAAACTTCCCAAATTAAGAATATGTGCATTCTACCTTTCTTTAGGAAAACCTAAAACTCCTAAAATAAAATTATTTTCCTTAAACTTAGGTAGATCTTGTTTAGCTCTGGTGGAAAATATATTTTCTTTCTTGAAGCACATGTTTTTTTCACCATCTATACATCCAAGTGAGTTTTTCTTAAGATATTTGGTTATTTGTTATAATCATAAATCTGTGTCTTATTCTAATATAAACAAATCTGTAATAAAATTGATTTCCCAAATTTTGCTTCTTTTGGAGTTGTTTTAAACAGTTTACCAAAGGCATCAGACACTCCTAGCACACCTCTGAGAGGCCAGAGTCTTGCTCAACAGTACTGTCACAAACAGTAACTTAGTACACTAAAACTCAGATCAACCCACAGCACACAAGCATGTATTCTAGTGCTATCTGTCTCCTGCATATGTGTGTGTGTGTGTGTAAATAAGCATTAGTGCTGTGCTTTGGATTTTCCTTTCCATGTGTTACCTGCTTAGTATGAACGTGATCATGAGAATCAATTCAACAATTGATCAATTAATCAATTAATCTTTCTCTTGAGCAAAAATTAAGCACTCAAACTAAAAAACAAACAAAAGAAGGATAACAACAAAACCAACTCAGCTGCATAAACAATCATGCATTTAGCTCCACCTGAATGATGTGCCAATACTGGGCTAAATCCTTTGAGAAGGCTCCACCAATCCTGAAAATCCCTCCTATATAGCTGAGGGGTACATAAATCAAAAATGTTTTGCTCTTGATTATATAATTACGATTCAAAACAAAGGAAGGATATAAATTTAAATGTAGCAACACTATCTCATAAAATTTAAGTAAATGTAATGGAATTGAAATTACCCCATGCATATAATCCATGAAATTATCCACAGTGCAATGAAACTGGAAATCAATAGCTAAGAAATGACAAAAACTGCATAAACACATGGAAATTAGATAACACCCTCCTGAACAACCAATAGGCCACAGATGAAATTAAAGAAGAAATTAGTTTCTATAATTAAATGACAATGTCATTGCAACATAACAGAACTTATGGGACACAATAAAAGTAGTCTTACAAGGGAAGTTTGTAGTGGTGAATTCCCACATCAGGAAAACAGGCTGACCTCAGATCAACAACCTAATGTTGAACCTCAAACTACTAGAAAAAAAAGAGCTATTTAAATCCAAAGCATGTAAAGGAGAGGAAATTATAAAAATTGAAGCAGAAATTAATGCAATTGAGGCTAAGAAAACAATACAAAGAAATCAATGAATTGAAGAGTTGATTCTTTGAAAGATTAACTAAAATAGATAAAACCTTAGCTAATTTTATATTAAAAAGGAAAGCAAAGATGCAATCAGGAATGAAAACGGTGAAATCACAACACATCCTACAGAAATCCAGATCATCAATACCTATTTGAAGAACCTGTGCTCAAATAAGATGGAAAATGCAGAAGAAATGTGCAGATTCATAGACACATACGAATCATCAAAGCAGAATCAAAAATGATAGAAAAATTCTAAATATAAATGTATCATCTTCTGATTTCAATTTTAGATTACCTGTAAACTGAAAAATAATTTTAACATTTAGTAAGAAGCAGTAAATTTTTTTTTTTTACCAGGAATCAAACTCAAGAACTTGCATGTGCCATGCAGACCCTGTGCCACTGAGCTATATCCCTGTCCCATGAGCAGTAAATTTTGTCCCATTCAATGAAAATATAATAGAAAATCCCTGCAAAATTTTTAAATATTTAATTTAAATATAAAACAGTTTTTATACCTCAAGGGGAAATGACCTTAATTAGCCTAGTACGTAAGTTCTTCAAAGTGTATGGCTTCATATATAATATTTATAATGTGATATGTGTTATGTGATATATATTCCACATAGCTATCACTTAATATGAAAGAAATTTTCAAAAGAAAAACTCATAAAAAGTGTTTTGATGAAGTACATGTAAAGAAAGATTAATAAATATTATATGACATTAAATACGAAAACAAAATCCATTTTGATAATTATTGAAAAATTTCAAATTTAAGGTTAAATGTAGAAACTGTAATGTCATTATGCACTATTTTAACACACTAACATAGAGGTATACATTTTCAATTTTTAAAGAAATGTATTTATAAGTTAAAAATATATCAATTATTAGTTTTGCATTTTTATTACAAAATAATCTATCTTACGATTTCAAAAACACTGACATGATTCCATGCACAAAAATCAATTGAGGAAAGTTTTCATCATCTGTATTTTGTCTGAACATAATTTTTGTTTATTTTATTGTACAATTACTCCTGAAAGTACTGTAATTATGTTATATTATTGAGGAAATGTCAAATCAGTTAGGTGCAATACTGCTGAGGCTTATCTAACATGCTCTTTTTTTGTATTTTTTGAGACAGGATCTCACTATACAGTTCAGGCTGGCTTTGAGCTCACTTTTTAGCCCAGGCCGGCCTTGAACTCACAATGATCCTCCTACTTCAGCCTCCCATGTGCTGGGATTACAGTAACATGCTTTTAAAAATTCATTTTCTGCTGAGTAGATTCTGTTATTGGCTACTGAGAAAGAAAAACCAAAGGTCCTAAATTAAGAGATTTCAAAGCCAAGAAGATACTATGAAAGAATCCTTTAACCAAACAAAATAAAAGAATGAAGAATCAGTGAGAATGGCTCATTGTGCTATGTCTCAAGACTTAAATAAAACACAATTTTGCATAGTAATTTATGTTTAAATAATAGCAGCCATATGTGGTGGTGCATGCCTATAATCCAAAACTTGGAAGGCTGAGGCAGGAAGGTCATTGTGAGTTTCCAGACAGCCTGGGTTACAAAGTGAGTTCAAAACCATTTTGAACTGCATAGCAAAATCCTGTCTCAAAAAGACCAAAAAAAGTATATATATATTTTACAGCCCATCCCTTCCAAATTTCTCTTTATTTGAGGGAACTCCAACCAACTATTGATACGCTAAACGTATTGAGTTCCACTTGTGGGTAGTTTTTTAAAGCCAGATTCCAACTTCAGATGTGAGTGTAAAGGATACACTGTTGCCTTCAAGGTGTTTTCTATATTTGGGACAGAAAGATACTTGAGATACAACAGCAAGCAAAAATTACAGTCATGTAGGTCAGATATCAATGTGCAAAGGTGATAGTATACTCTTATTGTATGAAAATATTGAAGGTTTGTAAAATCTATTATTATTAATTTTCAATTTTTTTTCCATTGTCAATTTCTCTGAATGTTTATCTCATAATAATAATAGCTAACATTAAATGACTGCTTTTCTGTGGGAGATTCTGCATTAGAATGCTTCATGTACTTTAATTTACAAACTTAAATTGTTACTACTTTGCAAAATGTAGTTGTGTTTTAAAATAAATTGTCCTTTAAGTTTTTTGGCTATCCTGCCTCTTGAACACAGTCTACACTTCTGGATGCTGTTATCAAATCCTTCCTTTCACCGATGGAGTATTCTAGGTGTATACTATATATATCTATACACATGGCTTTACAACAACTGTATCCTTGGGTATTCATCATTATTAGTGGAATTTTATTGACTGTCATATAATTCCCTGGACACAAAATTTTCATAAATTACCCCCTGTCATCTGCATTCCAACTATCAAAAGTGTTTTGAAAATTATTTTTCCTAGATTGTTATGGTTCAGATCTTAAATGTTCCCACAAAAACCCACATGTTGAAAGCTTGGTGGCTAGCCTGTGGCAGTATTGGAAGTGGTGAAATCTCTAGGAACTGGAGTCTAATGGAAGGAAGTCAGGTCTTTGGGGTGTGTCTTTGAAGTGGACACTGGGACTCCCTTTCTTTGCTTTTTGGCTGCCTTGCTGAGAGCAACTGTGCTCTCCATGTGCTTCTCATGATATTCTGCCTCACTGCAGGCCCCAGTCAGTGGTGCCAATTACCCATGAACTGAAATATCTCAAGTTCACCAGAGTAAACTTTGTTTCCCTATAAGTTGATTTTCTTAGGCATTTTGCCACAGGGACAGAAACCTGACACAAACAGATCGAAGGTAAGAAATTCTTTATACAATTCATTTGACTTAATAGTTTGTTTTCTCCACTATCCAGTATTAAATTAAGGCACCCATTAAACTTCAAACTGATTGATACACATATTCAGGATCTTCTCAAACAAATGCTTTGTGGTGGATTGACAATGGGTGGTGCACTTGTAACGCCCAGCTGCACTGAACCAGTGTGGTGCTAGGTGTGGGAGGTCCACCCGAGGATTGTTGCCAGCATCATAAGAGGCAGAACTGGAGAGGAAGAAGTTTAGAAACTGTTAGGGAAGCTGTTGAGAAGCTGCTGAAAAGATGTAGGGAGCTGGTGATTTTCCTGGAGGAGCTTGTCATGCTGGCTTTCCTGATGAACTTGGCTGTTATCCTCAAAGGAGCTTGGGACCTTACTGTCACTAAAAAGGCTACAGTTCACTTTAGGGGAGCTCTGGTTCTTACTCTGAGCATTGCTTCCTGGCTCCAGTGCAGATCCCTCAGCCTGCTAGCACAGATCCTTCGTCCTGCTGGCACAGACTTTCTAGCTTCCACCACTCACCTTTGGGCCTGCCCAGCATAGACCTGTGAAACAGGCCTTCATGAGACACTGTCATGGCTCTAGGCCTCCAGTTGGACTCAAGGAAGGCACTACAATGGGATTTAGGACTTTAGCTGAACTCATAGAGGACATTGCCATAGCATCCAGGCCCTCAGCTGGATTCTTTGGTCTTAAGTGTGTGGACAGATTTCCTGCATTCTCTTTGTATATGATTCTTTGTGTAACTATTGTAAAATAAATCTTATAAAATGTGTGTGCCCTGTATTGTAATTTTTCTGTTGCAAAACCTCAAAATACCACATGCTTCTTAAAGTTAACACATTCTGTAATCAATATTATTAACGTATTAACTTCTGCAATAGCTTTATTCATTATGAATTCATTTGGTCTTAATGTAGGTGTCAGTGTGTCTGGAGGGCAGTGATAACAGACAATACCAAAATAACAAGATGTATTTTGAAGAGCTGCCTAGGTTACCGCTTTAATAAAAACAATGCATCTATTTAATAGCTACACAAAGTGGTGCTGTTAAATGCTCCAAGGCATAGAAAGCCATTTAGTTATTTAGAAATTGTCACAGAAAGAGCACCCAATCTTTGAGCATCTCTGCTAAATTTCACAAGCCTAGGGCTTACATAGGGGATTTTTTAACAGTAAAATTGCATGTCATCTAGATAGGTCCTGCAGCAGTTCCTATACCTGCTTCTGCAGCAGCCTTTATCTGCTCCACACAAGGGCCGATTATCTTTGGCCACTTAGCTCTGTTCTTCTCCCAAAAAACTCACATGACAAAACCAACAGATTGCTTTTTTATTCTGAGGCTAAAATGAATGATATTGTTGTGTATGTGAATGCTCACATGTTGAGTAAGAGAAGGCTCAAACACACAGAATGTCTGCAGTTTTCAAAGGTATCTGAGTAAACCCAGTGATATTGTTATTAAACCTAAAACTGCAAGTCTTCAAACAAGAACAAAAATGTTAAAGAAAATTCTAAAAATCCCAAGATGAAATTTCACAAAATAGCTATTACACATTTACTTCACTAGTTATTACTTTCACTTTGTAGACTTAACCAGGTCCAGATTCCTATCCTTACTTCTACCCAAAAAATACCAATTAAAATGCCTTGAAGATTTTGCACTCCCTGTGCACCATTGGAAAACTGCTACTCCCAGAGGCATTTGTTTCCAGACATATGATAAATTCAGCACCCCACTTCCTCCTCATTATCATCCATTCAATGAAAACCAGTGGTTTCTTCTTTCATTTCCAGCACGAGTATCAGGGATTTAAACATCAAAATTATTGACCAATGTATCATTCTGACCTTCTATTCCTAAAACTTCATCTCCTGAAACCTTCAACTGTACTGTGTTCAGTCACTTGCTTAGATGGTAAACTCTGGTTATATCTTCCAAAGTACTTTCCCCCTGAAACCTGGACCTGAGCCTTTGGGACCTTTTCCATGCTCACCAATATTCTTCATCAGTTATTCCCATTGTAGGTATTTTTAAAATCTAGTTAATTCTCTCAGATCATCTACTTTTTCGCATTTAGCTGCCCCATTTATCTTCCCCCATTCTACATACAGCAAAAAGTCCACATTGACCCTTCTAAGCTCTTCCTGGTCAATTTTCTGAAATTCTTTATCTCACTGGACCTCTGCCATTGCATTTCCCAAAGTCAGCCCTGTTTAAGTCTAACTTGCTGATTTCTTTCTATTTTTATGATGGAAGAGTTATTCAGAAAAATGATCTAACAAATAGAGTTGCGCATTTATGAATATATAGTCACTGCATTGCCAAAGGAACATTGCCCAACAGTGTGTCTCATATATGGAGTCTGTTTAAAGTTCCAGGCTGCATCACTTCTCCTCATATTGTATCTGAGTAACACTGCAAACTATGCAAAAGCATCAAATAATTGTCATAAATTCTTTCACCAAGCATGTAAACTTTTTGCATCTGTACCTATCCCTGCATGTCTCACTGCTTTTTTTTTTTTTTTTTTTGGTTTTTTTCCTGTATCGGGAATCGAACTCACAAACTCGCACTTGCCAGGCAGGCACTGGGACACTGAGCTAAATCCACAGCCCCACCTCACTGTTTTTAATAGGAGAAAAGCTTCCGCATTTCATATTCAAAAATTGCATCCTGTACTTATGATCTTATTTCTTCCAGTTCACTATACACATACTCACTCACTCTTTGGAAACTTTACATTTTAATCTCCCATTCCTCTTCTCTATTGGCTACTTACTGTGATCACTTAAGTCCTTCTCTACCTAAAAACAAATCAAAACTTTCTCTGTGCTTTCAGCATCTCTTCTCCTTCCATTACCAAAGCCTCCAAGGGGTTTTAGACTCACATTATTTACAATCTTTCACTCCCTGTGCACAACTGGAAGACTGTCTCTGCTTCTGCCTCTGAACTTCTCAGTGATAAAATGGGGCCTGGCTGCACCAAGTCAAGACACCGTGTAGGGTGCATCTTCCCAACTTCAGTGTGACTCACCATTAATAGCTTAAAAAATACATAATGTTGGGGGTGTTTATACTGAGGAAGCTGTTACATGCTACAAACCTACAAGTCACCTTTGTTTGTTTGCCAGTGCGCTTCTGTTTAACTTCTTCTCTCAATCATCCCATTTCTTTTCTCAGCATTTTAGATGTCATTATACACAAAGCTCACTTTTCATTCAGAGAAATTCAAACAGCACTTAATGTACTAAGAATTGTCACCTTTTTATCACCAGTTTAAAATTAACTACACAGATCTAGATCCATATTCAGGATTTCCCTCCATTTGAATGTCTTAAGTGCATGTCAACTTTAACATTTTTAAGAGTGAATTCATGTCAGCTCTTCCACAGGCCCTGCTTATTTTCCGTGCCCTGTTTTAGAGTCTCAAGCAGGAAACCTGGAGTGATCCCAGACTCTGATCTTCAGTCACTCACCAGCAGAATCTGTCTCTTGAACATTTCTCAAGTGTGTAAATGTCTTTCATCCTCATTGTTCCTGTTCAAAATGCATAAACAACATTCTAAATTACTTTGACAGCCTTCTAACTTGTTTCTTTGGATCAGGTATTATTCCTGTCTAATCCATTATCTAAGCTGCAACAAGATTAATCTTTTTGAAGAACATACTTAAAAATCACATCACTCTCCTATTTGAATCCCTAAAATGTCTTCAATGAAGTCAAAAGCCCTTTCATAGTTTATAAAATATATTTCAATATGGCTTCCAATTATCTGCTCAGCGCCTTTCCTCTTATTTGTAGTTTTTGCATTTTCTTTTTTTTTTTTTT
>NW_004955463.1:3450138-3457930 GCF_000276665.1 Chinchilla lanigera
CTTGCCAGGCAGGCGCTTTGCCACTGAGCTAAATCCCCAGCCCCAGTTTTTGCATTTTCTACAGCCACCTCAAACACTTTCAGTCCCCAGCTTCACCATGCTTTTTGTTTTGTTTTGTTTTTTTGGGGGGGGTGATAATTTTTGTTTTGATTTGGTTTTGGTTTTCTTCTGGGTCTTTGATTGCACCACTACTACTGAGTTTCCAAACCCCTCTCCTACTCCTTCATTACTCATTATCTCTGATTTTTAATTTTTCTTTTCTTTTCAAAAAGGAATATTTCCTTAAAATTCCAATTATCCTTAAAAAATTATAGGTATATTCTCTGATATAAGAAATTTATAGTATTAAAATTTTAAGAGTAAAATAAGAAACATAATAGGAAACAGGGAGATAGATCCTTTGTAAATGGGAAAGGTCTTAGTTGCTTTTCTCATTGCTAAGATAAAATATTTGACACTCAAAGTTAAAAGAGGAAAGGTTTATTTTAGCTCAAAGTTTGTAGAGGTTTCAGTCCATAGTCATCTATCTCCAAGCAAGGTGGCACAGGGGATTTATAGAGGAGAAATAGTCCATGGTTTGGCAGGCAGAAGCAGCAAAACAGCAAGCAGCAGCAGCAAGGCTGCCTTCCCTCTGTCTCTTTCTATTCTACCCAGGCAATAAGTCTAGTGACTGATGCTATCCATACCTACAACTGGCTTCCATTACCCATCCCCAGAACTACAGTAAACCCATTTAATTATCACACATCCTAGATCCAGTCACCTCCAAAGAGCCCCACCCAGGAGCATATAAGGCTTTGGGGGCATCTAGACACAGCCATAACAGAAGGAGACCAAGAGACAGAGGGGAGAGAGGAGAAGTAAAATGAATAAAGACATGTTATGTACATGTATTAATTCCCCACTGTGAATGTAGTCATTATTTACTTCAAGTATTTACTAACAAAAATTTAAAATTATAATTTCTATTAGGTCTGTATTTGATTTCTATTGTTGCTGTAACAAAGTTTCACATGTTTACTGGCTTGAAACATCGCTAATCTATTCACTTCAATTCTAAATGTCCAAAGTCTGACGCAGAGCCCAGTGGGCTACAATCAAAGGATCAGCTAGGTTCCATTCTTCTTTGCAGGTTCCAAATGACCATTCATGTCTTTGTCTTTTACAGGTTCAGAAGCCTCCCACAATATTTGGGTCCTGGTTTTCTTCTACAGTCTTTAAAAATACAATCACAGATCACACCCTTATGAGCTCCTTTGTTTCTCTTGCAACGTCGCTGTCTCTGACTCTGACTTTCTTGCCTCTATCATTCACTTTCTTTTCATCTTTCACTTATGATTATACTGGACTTCCAAGAATAATGCAGTGTGTCTTTAATGTAACTTACAGGTTACTATCCCAGCTTCTGGGTATAAGACAATGGACATCTTTGGAGATCATTATTCTGTTTACCAGGGATCCTCATCTCTTTTCTCCTCTTATCAAAATTCTGGGTGTTCAAGGTGTGTACATCAATATTCATTAGGGGGAACATTTTGACATTTTACTCAAGATAAAACTTTTGTTAGTTTTAAAAGTTCTGTAAATACCTAGACACTTTAAGGACTACAATTCACTATTTTAAAGACAAATGAGTATTCTATGCCATGATAGTGACCATATTTCTGTCTCTGCTTCTGCCTTTGAAATTATAATCAGTAAAAAGTTAAGGCAGAAATAAGAAAAATTTCAATTGGTTAATTAAGATACTGGAATATATTTTTCAAGGACATAAGCCTAACACTGACCCTAGGATTCTCTGTTAAATCATCAATGATATTAATGCTTTCATTGTACTGCACGCTATTTTCTAGGTCAGTACTTACTAATACATTATAAGGTAAGGGCTGGTATCTTTTATTTAGGACATGATATCAAAATACCTAGCTCAAGCCTGATATAGTGTAGGCCCCCTATGAGAGTTAATTTAATCTGAAAACATGCTAGGTATTTAAAGTCCTTTATATGGAAATATAAGCAGCTTGTGGGTAACAGACCTGCTTCCTCTTCCTGATTTTATAACCCATCATGTCTTTAAAAAGATTTTGCAAATCCTAGCATATGAGAAGTATGTATAAAGCGCATAGACCTAATATATGCTATGATAGGATGGCTGCAAGGAAAAGCCTTCTGCTCTCAAAATGTTTTATCTCTTAGGTAGCTGACCAATAGTAGTACTCTTCCTCTTCAATTAGTCATATAGTGTGTGAAAGAATTTCAAGGTAGAATTTTCAAAATGGAGTAACGTGAGAAACCACTCCGTTGCCATGCTATTTTAATTATTTCTGTTAAGTACTCAGCTCTGTTCACATTCAAGGCTAAAGAAAATGAGATTTTTTTAAAGAAGACTTTTGAAGAACAGAGTAGAAGGAGGACTGTTTACCAAATGAGAGTGTTACAATGACTGAGGCACCATTTGTTGGTAGTGATTCTAAAGCTCCATTATATTTTTCTGTGATCACATCAAACACACAGTCCATCTTTAACCAAAAGGTCATTATGTGAAAACACCACTATATTTTATTAAAGAGTTTAAGAGGCATTAAAGTTCTACAAAGTAAATGAAATTATTATACCAAAGGCATACCTGTGCTCCTGTTTACTGCCATGCTATTCGTGGTAGCCAGGATATAAAATCAATTACCACATCCATCAGCAGATGAATGAGGGCTATAACAGCTGTGTTGCCAGGATTGGTCAGAGAAGTGAAGAAATTTTCCTGATAACTAAAAAACAGATACATTTAATCTTTTTTCTGGAATTCAGTGAAGGAGTTACTGGGTCTATAATTCAAATGTTTAAGTAATACATGCTTTTACTAACCAATATGAAAAAATGTATGGAAGATTAGATTGTAATGATTTTCTCATCATCCTTACCCAAATATTCATGCACCAGATTCTGATCATTTTATTTTGCAATCTGTCTTTCATATGTATTAGAAACTCCTAAATTTGATTCAAAACAGTTACATAAACCCACATTTTATATTCATAGAAAGTTGTGTTGTGATGACATTCTATCATTACTTAAATGTGTTTAAATACTCAGAATGCTTCTATTTTCTTGTAGAAGACAGAACTTTTACAGTTACTCTTTCATGTCACTAAAATATCTATTTTATATTTATTTGAACTTTTTTGCTGTCATAAAAATACATTTAAAAACAGTTTGGAATAGATACATATGTATATATATATACATATATATATAGAGAGAGAGAGAGAGAGACAGAGACAGAGACAGAGAGACAGAGAGACAGAGAGAGACAGAGAGACAGAGAGACAGAAAGAGTTGTTTGACCTGAAGTGACAAGCAGTAGCTGTCAAATTTTTACGACTGATTCAATTCTTTTCAAATTGCCTACAGGCAGACATGGTGCTTCAAACAAATAGAGTTAGAAGTAATCTAAGGGTGAATGAGTTCTATACTTTTTAAGAAAAGTGAATAAAATTATATCACTGTAAAATATTCAGCTTCATTCAAATGAATCTTTTTCCTACCTCCTTATCAATGATTAAATTTTGTGTCTAAATGCTTTCATTGTCTGTTCTCATGTTAGAAATTTTTCTTCTCTCGTGACAGGAAGTGCCCAAATGCCAGCTCAAATGTAATCTAATTGTAGCTATGATGCACAGATCATTTGTTGATGATGAAGTATGCGATATAAGGCATTCTAGAAAAATACACTGTCTTAGTCACACTCCTCATAGCTGGGGAAAAATACCCAACAGAAAGAACATCAAGGAGGAGAGGACTATTTTGGCTTATGTCCTTAGTCCATGGTTGGCTGGCTCCAAGGCAGGAGCAGGATGGCAGAGAGGCATGCAGTTGAACTGTGCTCAACTCAGGCATCCAGGAAACAGAGAGAAGAGAGGAGCTGGGAAAAGGAATACACCCCAGTTATCCAATTCCAACCAGGTCCAGTCTCCTAACAGCACATTTTGCTACTGGACTCATCAAAGAATGTAACCACCACTGAATATCATACTCATGATCCAATCACCTTCCACACACATGAGAATTTTGGAAGATATTTTAGAACTAAACCATTATATACAGTGAATGTTTAGGAGATTTTTAAAATAATTATACTGAAGGGCATATTGTATTATTTCCCCTCAAAAACCTTCCACTTTCTAGTTCTCTTTCTTGTCACTTTCTGAATCAATTTTGGAAGCTCTCTTTTCATAACTGTCTTCACTTGCACTGTCATGCCTGCTTCCATGCCATGAATTAATTCAAAACATTTACTTTTCTCAATCATGTAACTTTGGGGTTGAGCTAGAAGTTACACACTGCCAGATCCAGTGAATAAAATGGGTGTGGCCAGACCATAATATTTTTACAAGCCTGCCTTTCTGTTGGATGGCACTCAGCAGCGGTGGTCACTGTATTTTTTTATCATACCTGCTGAAGTCACTCATGAAAGATTTCCAGAACTGCTTTAAGAAAGTGGTAAAAATGGACAAGTGTGTTTGAGGCAAGGGAGAATATTTGGAGAAGGATTACTGGCAATGTGTCTTTTACTATAAGAAATTTATTTATTTAAACATTCGCAATACATTCTGGTCACTCTTTGTATTACAGGGAGATATGGTGAGGATGTGAGCATTAAGATCTCCTGGACAGATCTTTATTGCTTAAAAATTTTTTTTGTTTTTTTTTTTTTAATCTTGAAATGTACAAACTTTATAGTAGATCATCACTGTTCCACTTAGCCTTGATAAGGTTTGGTAAATAGTCACAAGGGTCAAAATTCAGTAGCACTGTCAAAGTAATACAGTGATACCTCAGTTCACAAACTTAGTTCACTCCACTCTTCTAAGGGAAGATGGCTGTAATCATGTTTATTCAGTGAAGATGGCCACAGCTGTGTTTGTCACAGGATGTGGAGTTCGTGAATGGAAGCAAAATTATGCCCTATACTTTTGTTTGTGAACCAAATTGTTCCTGAATAGAAGCATTTGTGAGTTGAGGTGTGGTATGTTTTATAATCCAGGAAATGGCAAATTAAATATGGAAATCAAAAGCTAGGGAGGAGATACTGTGTGTTACAAAATATTGCTAAATTTTATCCATGAGTTCTTACGAAACAAGATTTTTTTCCTGTGTGAGAGTACAAACTTAAGGCCTCATCCACATTAGCCTTCCTGCTTTACCACTGAGCTATATCCCTCACCCAGAAATAAAGACTTATTTACAATATTTTTATGTCCTTTTGATGAGAGTAACTGGAAGAGTTTAATTACTTTTTACTTCATCTGACACTTCCCGGTTGTAGTTTCTTTCCTAGAGTTATAAAATAATGATACTTACAAACAGTATCTCACAAACTCCAAATTAAAGTTCTATAGCATTTAAAAAACCTAAGTATTTACATTTGCAGTTAAATAATAGCACTTCAGATAGTTACTAGATGAAATTTAAATCATTATGGGAACAAAGTAAGAATTAATCATGTGATTTTATAATGGCCTAATAATATGTGACTAAAAATCGCTGAAAGCAAAATCTTTAAGTAGGAAGCAATCTGAATTTTCTAATATAAGATTGCATTGTCATTGATTCTAAAATAATCTTTGTAGTCAATTAACTCTTAAAAAGGGATATACATCCCCTACAAATTAGAAAGCTCACTTTTGGAAAATTCTTCCAAATAATAGAAACAAATCTGTAGTTTGCATGTTGCTTCCTTTCATGAAGTTTATAGCCTTGAAATATGAATCTGAATGACTTAGTAACAGTGAGAATTCATACTGATATCTTAGTAAAGCAGCACTCATCTAGAAACATGAAGATTCAGTAGAAAATATGCAAATGTCTTCTTCATTTTCCTGCAAAGCCCAAATGAAATTGTATATTGAATTTGTTAATGTGATATCATACCTCCTAATGGTACTTCTCAAGCCACTCCTATCCTCAGAAGTTTCAGCGACTTACATATATTTATAAACTTAAATTGTTACATTAGAAATGCCATATGTTGAAAACAAGCAGGAGGCTTGAATGGCATACGGTGATAGCGAACCTGTGGCATGCTTGCTTCCGTGGGCTATTCATTGTCAACGAAAGTTCTAAAAGGTTTGCCATCACTCAGACAACTTAGAATTCAGACTCCTTTGTGTGACTGATTTAACAACAAATTACATGACAATAAAGGGCTGAAATAAATGATGTTTCTTGGATTTCTGCAATAGCAGTAGCCCCAAATATCACTTACCAGTTTTATTCTATCTTTATTATAATGTAAAAATTACATATTATGTGTGAAAGAACAAAGTATTTATGAAAAAGAAAAAGGAAGTTTTATATTTGCAATAAGCACCTCTTCTCACTTTACCACCATGATATCAAAAGAGACTTATATTCTGACCTTGCATTTGAAAGAAGGTTGCATGTAGCATGATAAAATATCACTGTGGGATTTAGCAGACATGTAGGTTCAAGCACTAAGGTCCAAGAATAAAGATGCAAAAGCAAAATATATATCTAAAAAAAAAATAGAATGACTCCTTCCCTCTGGCAAAATCATTGCCTCCAAGAAATAGAATGTAACATCCCAATTCTTTCAAGTGAGATCCTCTGATTTTTTCCTTGCCATAGCCCTGGGGCCATACCCAAAGCCATTCTACTCTTAATAAGGTGTCAAGGTTACATTCTACAGTAAAAACTACATAAGGAGCTGAAATATAAATGGAAATGCCTTTAAGTTAAAAAAAAAAATGTGGTGAGGAGGACTACAAAGTCAGGCCTAAAAATCCAAAGAAGGAAGTGCTGTATCATTCACAAAGACAATAAAGAGAAATATAAATTCAATATACCAGAAAAGATAAAATGAGTTTCCTTTATTTTTGACACTTTCTAACCTAAAGCTCTAAGGAATCTGAGAGTTCAGCTAATCCCACTTCCCATTCTTCCAGATAAAGAAATAGAAGCCTAAAAACATGAGTACTCTCCCCAGCACATTATTTGATATTCCTCCGAACTTTGTATAGAGTAGTGAACTAACAGGGAAAAATCAAGGGAAAAAACCTAAGACAACTGAAATAGTGGAAATGAAAGTTTAATGGAAGTCTTCCAGTTACTCTCATGGAAAGGACATAAAAGGAAAATACATTAAACATAAAAACTAAATTTGTATTTATCTTACTTTGTAGGTATATCTCAACAGACTAAATGAAAAAGTAATTGTTGAAATGTCATTTTTAAATATTTGTAGTGGCTTATTAAAGTGTTAGTAGATTAGAGAATATTCTATTACTTTGGAAAAGAATAATTAAGAAATGTAAGAATATTGCATTACATTCTTTACTTGGTATTTCAGAAAGTATCAGAAAAATTTCACAAAAAGTTCAATTTTAATATTGTTAGAAATAGACAGATGATAAGTCCCTACCCCTGACAGCTAAAATTAAAGAGTGTGGTAAAGAATATGAAGAATATTCAATAATCTAAGTGTCACAAAAGCATATGCACTAAAATGGATACACATAAGGAGATTATTCCACTTGAATAAAGGAAAAATGTCCTCAATTGCATAAATATCTTTACACAGTGCATACATGAGCTCTCCTTACCACCAAAGATGGTACAACAGTACAGTTATTTACAAGAGAATGGAAGGTACAGAGAATATTTTTATTATTACAAGGGTCACTCCCATTATCTCATATCATTAGTACTGTTTATTATGGAAATCTAAGCTTAAAAAACTAGAAGTGCATGTGGATACACACTGGTAGCCAGGAGT
>NW_004955463.1:3458030-3497153 GCF_000276665.1 Chinchilla lanigera
AAAAAAAATCTATGAAGTCTAGAAGCTTTATGTATATGCATAAATTCATATATATATGTATGTATATATATATATATATGAGATTGTGATTGTCTTTTCCAGACCAGATATTCATTATGAAGTCCAGAGGAACAAACTTTAAAAATGTCACCTACTGTGCTTGTAGATAGATTTGTCTCCTGAAAGGATAAGATTTTTTGAAAATCAATTGGAATTTACTCACCTCTTTAAAATCTAACCTGGCATACGATCCTCCAGGTAGATAATGACTAGTATATATTAGAGAGTCAAGAAATATTAAATGAAGCCTCAGGCAAGGCAGGATTTAGTTCCTATTTTGCATGGGTAAAAGGCAGCACTTAGATCCAAGAAATCTGGCAATGTATTATTGGAGCTACACATTAACACTATTAATAGAAATATAGCTTAGTTAGAATGTAAGGAAATGAGGAATATTAGTTGTCATCTAATATTCTTTGATGTTGTTGTAAACACTGGAATAATCCTAAGAGGGCACCCCACCATCAACTCACAGTATGATTCTTTTAAGTTTTCATTATTCACATCAAGAGAAGTTCTAGTTCGGGCTTTTTTCTGAAATTATATGGTTATTTTCAGTTTCTGGATTATAATCTATATTATCATGCTAAATAGCATCCACTTTAATTATTTTTTTAGAACAAAAGCCAAGTGCAGTATCTTTATGTTAAATAATACTGGGTTCTCAGGTTTTTAAGTGACAGTGACCTGCAATTCAGGAAAATGTCTCCACTGGACCTTAAGAAAATGCACCAGCAATGTAAGAAATGAGAGTTTGGTCATTTTTTGCTTATAGATTCTTACGGTTAATTTAGTTCTACTTTTACAACTCTGACAAAATAATTGTTGAGCATGATAATATTCATAGCATTCTATATACCTTTAAATTCTTATGGAAAAAAAGGATGAAAGTTAGATTGGTCTGGATTCTAGTCTTAGGGGCTTTTAGGAGACACTAGAGTTTCAGAGTTGTATGTGATGATATACAGGTTGATCTTCAACTGGTATAAACAGTTTGCCCGGGCATGTTGTTTACAGTTTCATTGCTTCTGAGTCATCAGTTCTTATGTCATTTACATTCTTAATCATTTTGAGTAATCTTTATATATCTATATGTCAGGATTTTCAGAAGAGTTGCACAGATTGAGTTACTATCAATATGTGACATATACCACTTGAGAAATTATTAAAGTACTTTCAAAAACAAATGTTGTATTCTGTTATTTAAACTAGAAATATTTGAAGGAGATAATTATATTGCTCTGAATATCTATAAACAATGTCCTATTACTGACATGTAAGACTACCATTAATTAATAAAAATTCTCAGTGATGAAAGAAATGACATCCAGTACGTTATTTGGCAAGTAATAGGTAAAACAAATTCCTTTGGGCTCTAATTATGACATTACTTTAAGTGTTTGTGATAAAACATATCAGAAATATATCTTTCAAATGCAGTCAATATAATACTAACCTATTATACATACATATATTTCATTTTTTTCAGTTTTTTTATAATACATTTTACATAAATGACTATATATGAGATCGAAAAATTCAAATATGCTGCAAAAAAGTAGCAAAGAGAACATTGTAAAGTGTAATTTGGCTTTTTAAAATTTAAAGCCTTTTCCAAACATGGAAAACAAGTGTAGTAAATAAAAATTTTTAATTCATGATTTAGAGTTTGGCTGCCACCTACAGGATCTTTTGAATTTTTGTTTATTCCATTTCCAAATGATCAAATGACTAAATCTCCTTTAATTTGATAAAATGTTGGAAGAAAAGGGATATGTGAATATATTCTTTTGGTCTACTTCAAGATTTTTAAAATTTTATAAGATTTCTCTTGAAATTACCTGTGTGACATCATGAAGCTTGCTTTTAATATATTGTGAAGCATTCTCCCTGACATGGTGAGATGCTCAGGAACTCATTATAGTAATACATTATAAAGCCTATTTATAAAGTGACCATTATTTTATGCAATTTCTTTCTGTAGAAGTTGAATTTTTTATTTTAAAGAAAGTATTAATGCTCTAACCATGATTATTGATAGATGATAGATAAAGACAATTCATGTTGTACAAGATACATAAAAATGAAGTGATAACAAACAATATGCAATTATTTCCTTGGAAATCTAGCTGTATTATTAGGATCTGAAGCTGCAAATGAGTTTATATTAAGCCCAGTCTATTTTACACTTCACATTCATCATACAAGCCAAAAATATCAAACTTCTTTATGTTCTAGTTAATGTGAGTGACAGCTATGTCCTTATGATTGCCGTTGTGGTCTTTTCTTCTAGTCTTTTTCCCTTCTAATAAAAATATTAAGATAGTCACAGAATTATCTCTGCTTCCTGAGAGCAGACAAGGAGAAGCAAAGTATAGAATGAGCTGCTTTAACCTACAGCCTAGTAAGGGAAAGTCTATGATTTCTTCTTCTCTTCCTGTGAGGTTGCAAATGCTTTTGCTTTAAAAATATTGTTAAAAAATCTGTATTTCCTCAAAAATCTCTCCATCATTAACCTTGTAGTTTAAATAATTGCTGTAAATGGAAACATATTTGCATTTCCTTCCATGATAATTCCAGTTAACCTGTAAATTTAGTATTAAAGTCTTCATTTACGGATAGTAAAGGGAAAGCAGTACCAACTATTCAAACATTCCTCATTAAAAATCAGTTGAGAGACTGTAGTTATTCTCTTCTATACAATTCATCTTTCTCCATTAGCTATAATATAGATTTCAACTTGAGTTCTTATCCATTGTGACATAAGCATTAGTCACCAAATTCAAGGACACATGGCCAAGAAACTTAAGCAGAGTGAAGTAAATTATAATACTTGATACCATGGAAAACTGACTTGGGGGACATCTTATAGCTCAGCACAGTTATTTCAAAGTAAAATGAAGCCTATCAGAATACCAAAGCTAACACTCAGGATATCTGTTTCTCCATATTATCTTATACGGAACACTGTGCTTTCAAAAACAGCTGATAAACAATGACCCTAGAAGAGTCAAATAAAAAAGTGGGGAATGTATATGGCTCTCCCAGCCAAACTTTAGAAAGACAGAGGCATCTGTAGCTATCTTGTAAACACTCCCAGTCACCCCTGTCACCAAGAAAAATTCCCTTTAACATACAAAATCTAAAAAGGTGTACTATCCTCCCAGCCTCAATTTCAATTGAGGAACTAAAAACACATAGAAAAGCATGTTAGGGTAAGACAGAGGGTAAGAAAAAGCAATCACATGGAAAAATATAAAGAAAATATCCCTAAGATCATCTAAATGATTCCTAAATCCTCAGAACAATGAAGAATGCAGAAGTCAGAGAGGTTTCTGTGAAGAAATTAATGACGAGATTCACTTCAAAGAATTTTAGATCATAAATATTTCTCCCCCTCATACACTCCTCCTCCAACTTTTCCCCTTGACCCTCTGTTAGGACAGAGAACATTTCTGAAGAACATTGAAGTCGGACAGTGCGCATGTGCATACAGATATCTGTGAGAAGTGGAGACAGAATGCTGACTGTGAAAAACCCCTGACCAAATGTTTGCTGAGGGAGCCGGGAAGTGTGGCTGCTCCCCTCCCAGAATGTACTGGTGCAAGGGATGTGTAAACATATCAGGCTCACTAAATGTAGGCTAGGATATAGAGGGTAGAGACATAGCATGACATCATTGCAGATCCTGACCAATACAGCTTTCTGCAGGTGTAGGAGGCTTTAACAAGTGGTTGAATGTGCGCTGCCATGACCATGGACTGAGGAAAGAATAATAAATAACCACCTAGATGTGTCTGTCTGTACAAAGGGAATCATGGGACAAAGAACCCTACCTCTTACTGCTGGAGTACATTATACAATTGTAAAAATAAGAAAGTATATTGACATTCTATATGATGTAATCTTACAGACACAATTCTTAGCAATTAAATGTTGACATTTATTTAATTGTTTAAGAGGTAGTGTTTCTGTCTGAGTCAGTGCAGTCCCCACATGGTAATATACGGTTAGATGAATGGTGCTTAGAGTTCAAACTAAGGTTTAATATACCCTTTCTCTGTGACTCCCTTTATCTGTTCAAGCTGAATAGCTGAAATTAGGCACTGTGGCCCCTAAAGGGATTTTTAAAAGAGCAAATGAAGGTATCATTCATGGGCAAGAAAGATTTAGTTTTAATGAAAGAGGCCAGTTTTGTATATCTCCTAGATCAAGGAAATCCAAACTACCTTATGATAGCAATACTTCATGTTAGCAAGTGCAATCCTTGTGTATTATCTGGATGAAATTGTGCCCTCCCACAGTTCATGTCAAAGTCCTAACACATGGTACTCCAGAAACTGACCTTGTTTGGAAATAACCTTGTCCTGTATATATACATGTATTAGTTAATATGATGCCACATGGAATTGGGGCGAGTCCCCTATCAAATATGACTGGTGTCCTTAGTAAAAACCAAAAACTCCATGTGAAGAGGTCCAGTTTACAGGACAAATACCATCTGAACATGAGCACAGAGATCAAGGCAATAAATCTACAAATTTCTAACATATACAACTAGAAGAGTTGTAATCATGTGAGTTTGTTATAGTAGCTGGACATCAGTAAACCAACAGACTTAATTTAATTTCTAATTTGCTCACTTGGATTTTGATAGCTAGATAGGACAGGAGGCAGACAGGAAGGAAGTAAATGTGAAGCCATAAACAAGCAGGACAATAGCCTTGCACTTGCTCTGACCAGCAGAATGTGGAGTCAGTACTGCCAGTCCTAAGCCTAGACATCAGTATGCATTGCACACTTAGGTTGGCTTTTGGAACTATTCTGTCGAAATGTGATGAAGCCCTGGCTAAATAGTAAATCAAAGAGTAAGAGAATCAGAGACAGACTATCCACCATCCAGTTCAGCACTCAACCAACATGACAGCTGATTGCACATACTTAAAGAAGCTCACTAAAACCAGAACAATGCCTAATAAAGGAACTCAAATTGCAACCTTCAATGAATGAAGAATTGCCGATTAAATCATGAAATTTTGTGATTATTTGTTCTATGACAAAGTTGTTTGACAGAGTCTGCAAACCAGCAACTAGCTTCTATTTTATAATGTTCATAATTTTACTTTTGCCAAATCCATAATTTAC
This sequence comes from Chinchilla lanigera, assembly GCF_000276665.1. NCBI lineage: Eukaryota > Metazoa > Chordata > Mammalia > Rodentia > Chinchillidae > Chinchilla > Chinchilla lanigera. The sequence goes on from NW_004955463.1 coordinate 3,463,236, forward strand.
CTTATATATCATTACTTGATAGTACATCACTGTCTAGTTCAGAGGTCAATACTTGGGAATAATACAATGCTATTGGCCAATGTTGTATTAAATTATCACAGTGAAAAATAAAAGGAACACATTTCTAAAGAAGAGGAATGGCTATCTGAAAATTATTTGAATATTAAAGGAAATGAACAATTATTGTAAGTAACTACTTGGAGTAATTTGAGCCACTGATTGCTAACAAAGATTATTACTCCCATTTCCTTTAGGTAAGCTACTATAGCATTTCCTTTACCTTATTTACTGAGATTGGATTTTTACTCAAAAATAGAAGCAAATGATTTGTAAAAGTGAAATGATACACTAGTAAAGTGACAGATTTTCCTTTATTCTCAAAAGTCTTGATTAATCTGGAATTGTCAAGCTACATTTCAAATATTTTTATACTTTTGAAACATAATATTTATATCATGATCCTGGAAACAACTCACACTGGCTTCTACAACCCACTGTGAGAACTACACAGTACAAAGTGTGATGGGCAAAAGATAATTATTTATTGCTTTATGCTGAGCAGATGGAGATGATTCAGGATGGAAAATATAAACCCTACTAAGTCTAAATGTTCAAATCTATTAGAAATAAATAATATGTGTTATATAAAAAGCCAGGGACTTACTGAAATGTAATCTTTCAGTATCAGATGTGCAAAGCGATGTAGTTTTAGCAACACGAGCTTGCTAATACTATAATACTATACTATAATATGTTATAATATGTAGTACATATTATAATCCTATAATATTATAGTATTTGAACAAATCAACCAAATGTTCCAGTCTACTTACACTTTAGCTATCTCCCCATTCAACACTTCTTCTATCTTCAATCTCATATGATAATCTTACTTTCTACTAAATCAAACAAACCAAAACAATCAGAAAACTTCTACAAGTGTGCATCATCAAGTCTAATAAGAGATGTGATCACAAAGTATCATGCATGCTTCGTATTTTAAGATTTACTATAGGAAAAGGTATGCTGGCATTAATCCCTCCTAAATGCCTTCCCCTAGCTTCAAACACATTTATCCTATCCTTCTTTCCCTTTCTGAGGAACTTCTGGAAGACATTATTTATAACTGCTTGTAGTTGTGCTATCATTGCTGCTTGTTAGGAAAGCAGGTTCTTCTCTAGCAGACTCTGCCCCAGCGTATGAGTCAAAACTTCTATGATGGAGCCCATCAATCTGTACCTCAACAAGACCTCCATGTGATTTGTGTTCACTCAAACCTTTGAGAACACCCTCCTCACCAGTCATCCCCCATTGCCTCAGTAACAACTGTTTTCTACTGGGTCCTGTATATTAACATCTAATGATGTTTTATTTTCTTGTCTTCATCTAAAATAGAACTTCTCTGGATTCCATATGATTTTCCATTGACACTTTTTTCTTCTGCTGAAAGAACTTCCTCAAAATTATGACACTTGGAACATAAATTTTTCCTCATTCATTTCCACTGAATGCACTTCAGCAAGGATTCTATTAACCCTTTCCCTTGAAACCACATTGAACAGGATCTGCAATGTTGCTGCATCCTCATCTTCTCTGGAATACTGTAAGATCTGACCTAGGAAAATTCTCTACCTCCTTGAGACCCATTTACCCCCACTTGGTTTGTAGGACCTCTCCCCTTGTGTTTTCACATCTCTGTGTCTGCTCATTCTCCACCTCCTTTGTTGCTTCCCCATCAACACATCAGCCATTAAAGGCTCAGATCATCCAGAGCTCAGTTATAGGATATCTCTCATAGTGTGTACTAATTTCCCAAGTGATCATAGTATTTTTTAGAGCTTGAATGCTTAGCTTGAAATGATGATAGAAAATTTGATTAATGTATTATAAAGTGTGCATCTTAGAATTTTTTTGAAAAGCACTGTGCTATATGAATTAAAATATCATTAAAGCATCTGACTTCTGTGATGATGGAGGAAGAAGATCATCAACCTTCTCCTGAAAGTAAGCAACAATAAAGCTGGGTGAATGGTGCCATTTGGGAAACAAATTTCTGTCCCAGCAGTAGTTTAGCCAGGACAGAGAACACTATAAAAACAACAGCTTTGCTTTTTCTGCCAAAGAAGATCTCTGGATTTAGTGTGGTGTCTAATCAGGTCCTCATCTAAGTGGTCAGTGGCCAGTGCACAGGAGTATCCAGCTTGGGACAAAAAACTAATTGATGGACTAGCCTAATGTTTAACAGTGAGTTTTCTGGAAGAGCGATAATCACAAGGAGATTCAATAAGCTAGCCATATATTGCCAGTTAGCAGAAGTGGTGCACAGGTGAGGATCATCAGTGACTGGAGAGGACCTAAACCTCCTACATATCACTATCATGTGCACAGGATGAAGCGAACCTAACAGAAGATAAAAGCCAATCACTTAAAAATGGCCTATTGTCCAAACCAGTTCCCAACCAACACCAATCCCCCAATAGAATATGGAAATCTAATTGACCCAAGCTATTTGAACATATTTCTGATGAATCTTTGCCAGAACACTAAGCAAAAATATGGGATTACTCCAAGAAATGCAGGCCTCCAAATAATATATTTTTTACTGAGAAAAAACATAAGTATTCATACATTGTGATGAAACAGATATGAGATATTTAACACATAAGTCAATAAATAAGCAAACAACAATAATACATCTCTCAGAAAGAAAACTATAGAATCTAGAGTTGTTATAATGTACTGTCTAAAATAGCTAATGCTCAACAAAAATAATTATGAGATTGGAACAAAAATCAAGAAAGGATAAGGAGGAAAGTTATGGAATGAAAAACTGTCTCTGCGTTTCCATGTTTGTTTAAATTAGGAAGCAAAATTTCAAAGGAGCTTTTATCAACATGTTCATAGGACAAAGGAATCACTTTTTAGGAACCAAAGACTGCTGACAATGACTTAATATATAAAGAATACCAATAGCAAGATTAAGAGTACAACAAAGAAATCAAATGGAAATTCTGGTATCTCAAAATAAAATAAAATATTTGTCAGAAGGACTCATGCAAGATTTGAGATGGAAAAGAATTTCATAAATACGTTTAAGATGATTAATAAATTCACTTTTACTGGACTGTTAAATATATTCTAGTTTAAAAATAGTTTGCAAATCTCGATGGCCCTTCTTTCATAGAACTAACCTGTTTTGAATGAGACTTGATTGTATGAAAACTTCACATAAAAATAGACTATATTGGTGATTATAAAATTTCTATAGGACTATAACTGCATCAGCCTAAACCACAACAAAACTATCCAAAATTATTGGAAGTAGTCAATACAAAGCAATAGAAATGTTTTAAAAATATAAAAAACAATGTTTACTTTTTTTATTCTCACCACTTCTTTTAAAGAAAACCGGTCACAAAGAATCTTTCTGTATAACTCATATTTCATGAGTTACTTAACTCTCCCCTACAGCACTAAGGTTTATTGTTTTTGTTGTTGTTGCTGTTGTTATTTTATATAATTTGTTTATTGCTTTGGTGCATAACAGGCTAATTCCATGCTTTATTTTGTAGTTGTGAACCCAAGACATATAGCAGAGGAAATCAAAGACAGTAGCAGTAAACTAAGAAGAAGTAGTAGAAAAAGCAGGCAGCAAGGAGATGAGTTATGAGAAATTTTAAATTGCTGAGTCAAAATAACTACCATCCTTCTGCAGCTCCTCAAGATCCTGCTGTGGTCCCAGTAAAGCCTGTCCACAGAGTTTCTAGTTTAAATCAGACATACTCATCACAGAGACAAATGCTAGGTCTCTGGGAGATAAGTGACTTTATCAATTTTTCTATGCAACTTTTGCACATTAGAACTCAGATTACTAAGCTGCCCATCTCAGCCCATTTTTGCACAGAACTTACAACTTTCTTAAAAGATTTTTGTATTTACTTCTATGTATTTGCCATAAAATCATTTGGCATTACAAAAATTTCATGTTTCTGTTCTCAAGAAGTTTCCTTCGGCCTTCATTTCTTAACACAGCAGCCATTACCAACTTTCACTTCTTTTTAATGTCACTCTATTTTTCTCTTGATTTACAAGGGTTTTGCCTGCAACTTCTCCTGTCTCACCTTTCCCCTAATTCTGATGAAATCTTAACAGCTTTTACCAGTTTTCTAAGATATTCTGGTTGATCAGAGCTGTAGCCTTTTAATTTTCAGGTTTACCTAACTTTGAGGTACTTTTACTTTTGTTAGCACATATTTGTAGTACATAATGATTACATTCACTGTAGGCAATTGGTACACGTACATAAGGTTTAACTTCTATATTCAATATTAGCATTTAAAGATAAAACATACATCACTGCTTTAAACATTTTCCAATGGACTTTGATGTAATATTAATTATTTATTTGACAGAATTAGAATACTTCATTAACAGCTGAAAATGAAAACTTAATCCCTATTTATCAGGTTAATAGTATCCTTTAGTTATTGCAGGTTGATCAGTTCCACAATACTCTGAATGAGTGTACAGTGAAAACTAAATAAAAAGAGGTGAATGGAACAATTTCAGCCCTCCAAGAGGAATAAAGCCCTCTCACAGAATTTGAGATTCTCTCAGGGGTAAAATCAAGACATCCTCTGGATGGTCCATATTCCTTCAGTTATCAGAGGAAGGGAAGGGAGTACTCAAGAAGGGTGGAACCACTCAAGGATTTCTCCAAGTAAGACAGTAAATTAATCCACCCAGGGGTGAGATGCCTGAGGCTACAGTCTTTATCTAGTTGAGGTTGGATCCAGTGGTCCTTGGTTTTTTCTTATCATTTGAGACTTTCTGACTTCAACCTTTACAGGTCTCAGTAGGGACCAGTAAGTCACAGAGGATCTCTTTTATGAGTCTGCCATTTCCGGACAAGGAGCCTAGGCCTTGGACAGACTCACAAGTAAACATGCAAAACCAACTGATTAATTTAAGTCCTGCTCAAGGCTGCTTCATAGTGGTCTCCATCACCTATTAAAGGGAACAAGTTTTCTAAAGTTTAAAGGCATTATGTTCAAGATTGTTCATTAGATTCTTTAATGAGCTCAGACACAGGCTTCTTGGATTTGGGGAATGACAAGATTAAATGTGACACAAAATTCAATGTCACCATTGTGTAAAGGACAGCTGCTGACTGCCATGACTGCAATTTATTCTCATTCTCTCCCTCTCTAACTCTCCCTCCTTTCCCCACTCCCACCCTGATTCTCTCATCATCTCCAATAGAGCATTAAAAACCTGATCTGAGAGCTGGATTATGGTTAAAACTGAAGAATGCAATAAAGAGTCCTGAAAGGGAGTTGAACAGTTGGCTTGACTTGAAAAAATGAAGCTAGAGCAGACATAGATATCAAGGATTCCGGAGGAACAGGATGCCCTCATTACATCATTCTTCTATGAGCAGGGGAGAAGTCTAAAATCCCCAGAGTTCCTGTTAGAAACTAGTTACTTGAAGATTTTATTCTGAGCATAAACCTATACAAGTGATATTTTAAAAATTGATCTCCCAGTGGTATAAGACATATATTTAAAAAGACCAAAGGCAGAGAAACTACTAAGATATAAATGTTGGATTCAGAGTTGATGCAGACAATGAAGACAGGTAAGAAAGTGTTAGAATGGCTAAGTTAGGGCAACCTTTAAAGGATAAGTGAACAAAAGAAATGGGAAGTGAAAGGAAATCTAAAATGACAAACCAAACAGAATGAGAAGAACATCCATCCTGAGGGAAGTGTTATATACTTTCCTATTTCCAGACTCATCAGAATTTGAATGGAACAAGTAAGTCAAATGTTAACTAAGCACAGAAGAGGACTTGAAAGAAGATAGGCCTGGGAAAAGAGATTATAGTATTCACATATAGGAAAAATTAAAAGTATGTCCCAAAGTGCTTGACTTTTCCAGTTTATATTTAAAAGAACAAAAATAGGTCCCTGGAGATACCATGATACAACACTTTAAAAAAAAAAAGTCTACCTAAGCTCATTTTACTGTTGCTCTTTTAATCTCTAAGTTTCAACTATCATGATTTTTATTAGGTGATTGAAAAATTATTTCATATTAGATTGGGTATAATTTATTATAATAATACTCTCAGTTCCAATAAATCAGAATAAATGTAAAACAATTATTAACTTATAAATCTGTTTCATTACAAGTAAGAATATAAAATTTGAGCTTTACCAGACAGTTACAGATTTCAATATCTATTCAATTTACTAGACTTCTCTTTATGTATAGCACTATAAATTGATCTCACCAAATTAATAAGAAATATTCAATGAGTTTAACTATTGTAAAGTATTTTGATAATAATATTTATATCAAATATTACAGCCACTAGTTAGTATTCTAAGTTGCCCATGTAAAACACTTTTTTATTTTTTAGAAAAATGTGAATATAATTCTCTATATGTATCTCTTTCATTAAAATAATGCTCTTGATGAGAGATTCTAATCATTGTTAGAAACACAAAGGGTTTTAATTGTAAAAGGTCAATTCCATTATTCATTTATATTCATAAAAACCAAGTTGCTCTCATTTGAAGTAACACATAATTCGGTAATATTAAAATAACATATTGATAGGTACTGTAATATTTTTGAGAAATAAACCAAACAACTATGAAACACTAATAAGAATCAGCAGTGCTTACCTGGTCTAAAAACACCTGTGTGGTGTTGTCGGAAGAAAATACAGTTTGGTAGGAAGAATTTTATTAACTCTTACTCTTTCTCTGTCCTCTCCACCATGTGTGTAAAGCATGCAAAGATTTGTTGGAATCTGACTCATTAAACAATAGATAGGTTCTAAACACAACTTCATAAAATATGGCTGCTGTGTTTTCATGCAGTGAAAATAATACACAGATGGATTATAATATCAATGTATTAGGAAACTGAGGCTTATAATCTGTACATTATCATGGAAAAAAGATAAATACAAATATCAAAGCATATAAAAAGGCCCAGATGATTTACAACTCTAAAGTAAGAAAAGCAAAACAGCACAATCTCCAGAACTTAATTAGTATTCATTAACTTGATATAAGGATCAGTTTTTAAAACAATGTACAAAATCGCTAACCTCAATAAAACAAAAACGTGAACTACTTTACAATAAGAATGTCTGTCTTTCAAACTATACCACTTGAAATGCACTATGCAACATATGTAACCAAGAAGAGCCAATAACTGGAGTGTCCAAAAAAATGTATGCATCAGTAATAAAATGTGCACTCAACAGAATAGAAAAGTGGACTGAGTGACAAGATGATCAATTGAAAAAGTGCTCACATATCATTAATCATCAAGAAAATTGAAATTTAGAAAATGTTTCTGGTGCTAGAGATTGAACTCAGGCCCTATGGCTATGTTAAGCACACACTTTACCACTGAGCTACATCCCAGCCCCTCACGTGAAAGTCATAATAAGCCATTATTGCAGAAGCACTGGCAGGTCTAAAATGGAGCAAGTATTGCACAAGTCACTTGCAAAGCCATGGAGTAAGAGCACCTCTCTCAGCCCTGAAGAAAAGTTATTATTAGGGTGCACCTACTTAAAATTGTATTTCCTTCACTGCTAATTTGGACAGACATATATATAAGCACCCTATCATTCTAACCCTTAGTGTACTACCAACAGTAATATATATATACCTACATCTACACATATGTGTACATATAGTGAATACAAGTAAATGTCCTTCCAGACAAGGAAAACTGAAATACTATCCTAAATATCAACAAAGTGATTACAACTTGGCCATGGTGGCCTATGCTTAGCCAGAACATATCAGACTGGTGATGCTTCTCATTGTAAAGGCACTGGGTTAAGTCCCTGGTCCCGCCAAAAACAAAAAGAAAGCTTACTTGGGAGCAAAAGAGATGTAATATTTGGAAAATATCACAAAAGCTGTCAGCATATTATTTTAAATCAGGCGTCGTTACATGGGTGTTCAGCTTGTAAGAATTTATTAAGCTATACATTTATATTTTTGTATATTTTGCTGTCCTTCCCAATGAAAAGTCCTGGGGAAAATATTTCAAAAGTGGAATATTTATTTAAATTTTAGCAACTTTGCTTTTTAAATAAATGTTTCTTCTTATTTCTAAACAAAGAAGAATTATTATTTGAGCAAAATTTGTATTTCACATTTACAAAATACAGCAATTCTCCTGTGCTTTATGTGGGATACAGAAAGCCAGGCCCAATCAGAGAACAGAGTTCTAGAAGTTTTATTTCATTAATACAAAACCAAGGGTAAGTGTTTCTTATCAACAAAGGAGAAAAGAAAAATAATTCCAAGCAGCATAGAGGTCAGCTAATCCTTTACCTGCATCATATCTTCTTACAGAAATGTGTTTAATTCTGACAAACCTGATAATCTCCCAAATGAAGGAGATTAAGAGAGTTCAACTTCAATGTTGCCTTGTTTTTGGAAATTTTTACCAGGGAAATTAACTCTTGCTTATATTTTATGAGGGAAAAGCATCCTGTGAAGACTTTCAGTTCCCAGACTAAGACTTGAAAAACACAAATGGAAATTCTTACAGGCCAAATTCTATTCATATCAGAACATAATGCTGATAAGCAGCACATAAGTAGCCTGAACGTTTTTATGAGCAGAATAACGTAAGTGCCCAAAAGGACCACACACCTCTGATGCTACTGAGGGAGTGAACTGAAAGCTCTTAGGCTTCCAGGAAAGCAGCTGGATGCACTGGGACTGTGCTTGTCTCTGAAGTAACACCAAAGACTGAATTCCGCTCTGAGCAAAGAAAATCAATGTGAAATGCATTCTCTTTCTTTTTTATATCCCATGAGTAATGATAAAATGTTGAGTGAAAGAAATGATGAAAACCTTTCTAAGTTATTAAACTGCTTATATTGTCCTTGAAACACAGGGCCCAAAGTCAATTATTTCTGTTGAACAGAAAGTAAAAGTCTGAGCTTTGAATTTTAAGCTTAATAGAGCATTAAGAAATAACAAGGTAACCGAAGAGCCAGCGGGTCCTTGAGCACGTGCCAAGGTGGTTATTGGAAGAAATCAGACCCTGTCCATAGGAAGTACTCAAACCTAAATGAAACCAAATTGACTACCTGCTATGGCCCAACACGGCAGAGGTAGAATTCATTGTACTTTCCAGTGCAGGCTCCAACTGCAGTAGTAAATCAGAGAATGAATTCCATGACCTTGCTTCTTTTGCTAGCAAGCTGAGGGGTCTGCACTGGAGCCAGGAAGTGACACTCAGAGTAAGTATCAGAACTTCTCTCAAAAGTAGCACAGTCATCCTCAGCAAAAGTGAGGTCCCAAGCTCCTCTGATGAGGAGGAAAGCCTATTACCTGCTACCTCTGAAAAGACTCACAATCAGGAAAAGAAGCACCTCCTGAGACCACTCCCAAATAATCTGGAAAAGGTAACTCCCCTGTGTTTCAGGTCAGGATTCTTTCCATATAGATTTGATTTTGCTTTACCTATATGAAGCAGAGGGAACTTGGCAACATGCATGGTATTTCTGCATACAGCAACTTGCATGGGACTTTCCCCCTAAATTATCTCCACTTCTGATTACTGTTTTAAATAGACACATAGAAATATAAGCCAAGTCTATGTGTACAAATATTTAAACACCAGCTGTAGTTTTTACAATAAATAAAGCATTATTTAATACACCTCTCAAATTTTATGCCACTGCTGTTTAACTTAGTACTGTATATTGAATTCCACTTTAGATATTATCATCAATTTAAATAGTGAATATTTTTGTAAGTTTACCAAGTTTTACCACTTTCCAAGCTGACTATCCAAGTGCTTCTGAGATATTCTTTCAAGGATCATTTTTCTTTTCTTTAAGCACATTCATTGAAAATTCTGTTAGTATATCCTATTAGTAATAAGGGCCTTCAATCTTTATTTGTTTGAAACTCTCTTTTGCCCTCATCAATATAATATTTTTACAGAATCTGCCATTCTAGATTGATAGTTATTTCCTGGCATTCTCTTAAATCTATTTTTCTATGGTAATATGGCTTCCTTTGTTGCTATTCAGAAGAAAGCTGTCAATCTACTGTTGTTCATTTACTTCTAATCCATTTTTCTTTCTGCTGACCTTTAACATTAATTATTTTTCTTTTGATCTTTTTTGCAATGTCTGTTTTATACAGATTGAATTTATTTGTATTTATGCTCTTTGATATTCATTTTGCTTTTTATCACTGTGCATTATTATCTATCATCAATTCTAGATATTTAGCAGCTTCTACATTTTTTTATTTTTCTATAGTGTTCTGTTGTTCTTTGTGTTTTTCCTATTACTTCCTTAGGGAATTCAGATTACAACCATATTAGTCTAGCTCTTTCATCCATTTATCTTTATACCAATAGGAAACATTAATAAATAATACAAAGTTAGAAAAACTCAAAGAGTTATCACTTACACCTTGTGGTGGATTGACAGCTGGTGGGCAACTTGTGACACCCAGCTGAATTTAATCACTGTGGTGTTCGGTATGGGAGGCCCACCTGGGGATTCTTGCCAGCAGCATAAGAGGCAGAACTGGAGAAGAAGAAGACAGGCTGTTGGAAGCTGGTAGAGGCTGTTGGGTGCTGTTAGAAGCTATAAGAAGCTGTTGGTTCTCTTGGAGAAGCTTATCATGTTGGCTTTCCTGATGAACTCAGAAGTTCTCATTGTCCAAGGAACAGGGGACCTTGTTGTCACTGAGAATGGCTTCGGTTCACTTGAGGGGAGCTCTGGTCTTCACTTTGACATTGCTTCCTGGCTCCAGAAGGGAAGATGTTACACGGCTCGGTGTCCTGGAGAAGCCTGTTGCATTGACCTCCTTGATGGGAACTTGGCTTTCCTCATCATCAGAGGAGCTTGGGACCTCACTTTTGCTGAGGATGGCTGTTCTACTTTTGGGGGAAGTTCTGATACTTACTCTGAGTGTCACTTCCTGGCTCCAGTGCAGACCCCTCAGCCTGCTAGCACAGATCCTTCATCTCTCTGGCATAGACTTTCTAGCTTCCAACACGAACCTTTGGGCCTTCCCAGCACAGATCTGTGAAACAGGCCTGTGTGAGACATTGTCATAACCACAAGGCCTCCAGTTGGTCTTGTGGGAGGCACAATTATGGGCTCTAGGTCTTCAGCTGCACTCATACAGGACATTACCATGGGATCCAGATCCTCAACTGGACTCTTTGGTCTTTAGTGTGTGGACACATTTCCTGCACTCTTTGTATATGATTCTATGGGTGACTATTATAAATAATCTTATAAAATATCTGTCCTGCATTGTACTGTTCCCTTGCAAAAACCCCAAACTATGGCACACCCTGTCTATTAAAAGCTGAACAGAGCTGAAGCTTTGTCTCAGTGGCAGAACACTTCCCTAGCATGTGAAAGGCCCTGGTTTGAGCCCTAACATCACACACAGACACACACACACACACATACACGCACACAAATGCTTAACAGATGATGGAACTATGAGACATACAGCAACCAAGCCTTGCAATCCTGAATATCTTTGGATCCTAAAGAACAAAGACATTGAATGGTAACCAGAACTCACACACAAAAAAAGAGTTGTGTGTTGGAGGTGAGCAGTGGCACTAAGATAAACCATGACATTCTGGAGAAGGATGAGGCTGGACTAAGGTGATTTGAATAGCAATAGGGAGAAGGTAATCTATCCTTGCTTCTTTCTCCTTTGTCCTCCAATCCTTTGCCAGGGTTCCCCATATACTGGACTCAACTAAATGTCAATTTGAAAGTAAAATGGAAAAGATACAATAAGTTATCTGCAACACTTTTCAGTCTTATATTTGTGGTGTCTTCATACCGTGTTTCATGTTACATCTTCAATTTTGTCTATTTTCCCCTTTTGGACTGTGTCTAGTGTTGCTTAAATATATGCTCTCAGATTCCAATTTTGATTTTATGGTACTAGCTTTAGAGTTTTATATGATTATTTTTTTGAAATCACTATCTTTTTAATTTTAACTACATAAAGATAATTGTCTTATATATAGTATTTAATTCGATCATTGTAATACCTAGTTTTTATGACTCTAATACCTAAATTCAATGTAGAGTGAAATTCTGCTCTTTGTAGTTTTTTCTGGCTTTCACAATTGTATATGTGTGTATGTGTGTGTAAAGTGTTAACTGTAAGGGTTGTTTAAGACTGTGTTTATAATGCTTTTCTCTAGATAGTATTTGTGGTTGCTTCACCTAGTTAATGATCAAACTTTCTTGGAGGAAACACTGTCATTCTAGTGGGAATTTGCTTAGGTTATACAGAAGTCCTGAAGTTTGGCCGCGAATATGCCTATGGCTGGGAATTCTCAATGGCTATATTTAATTTATGTTTCACCATTCAGAGTGTAGGCTGAAACAGGCAGCACTCATACCATCTTTCTCTGTGGGTCAGATTTTTTCCTGACTCATTAAAAATCCTTTTGAGAACCCAATTTGTGTTTTCAAAGCTCTGATCACTTCCCTACCTGTCCTCAAAGCTTAGTCTTTTCTGCCTAACACACTGTGAAAATGAAATGAAAGGAAGAGTGTGATGAAAGCAGTAGTAAGAGAGTTCAGCACAATGGAACTATGGTACCGTGAAGACAACAGGCCTTATGCACACAAGATACTACTTGGAAACTCTGATGACCTTCACCCTTTGACTGCAGGCATCTGGAGTAACATGAGAGTTACACTGTGCCCAGACATCAAAAAGTATATCAAAAGCTTACTGGACTCTCATTTTACAGGTTTACTGGTTTATATTTTTTGTCTTCAATTAGTTATATGGAACCTCTCACAGAATCCCTATTCTTTCTCGCTACTTAGTAGAGTTTCTGATAAAGGAACTGTTTATGGCATTGTAATAAATGAGCACTGCATGTCTGTGAAAGATCTCTCTTTGCCTGACTCCTTCACAACACTCATTCAGAAGTATCTGAATTTTTGTCTGCTGAATTACAATTACTAAGACTCCAAATAAAGCTACACTAACAGTTTCTAAGCTTCAACTGATCAACACTATCTGACCAATGGAGCCTCAAGTTTGGTATTCTCAGGGATATAGTCAATGGTTGGGTAGCATCTTGGAATTTGTAATTTTTCATCATTTCTATCCTATAAGGAATTCTCTTTCATGTCTTCCCTTTGCATCTGTGCCCTTATTTATTTTTAAAGATTTATATGCAATAATTTTTAGGGACACTGTACAGTAAGAATTTTTTCTAGACATGTCTGCTGCCATGATGGAAATGGAAGTACATATTTACTTATTAAAACTATGTAAATGTACTTGATAAATATATTTATCTGAAAAATGACTGGATGCATATTTCCATAAAGAGAATTACTGTGTTAATAATATCCTTTGCTTATTGCTGGCTGATGAAGTCCGCAATCTCCCAAATGAGTGTATGGTTAAGGCTAAATTAAAAGAGGCAAGTGGAATGAAATCAGGGCTCTAGGAGGATCAAAGCCCTACCACAGAATTCAAGATTCTCTTGGATCTAAAACCAAGATCTTTTCTGGATGGCCTGTATTTATTTAGTTATCAGAAGAAGGGAGGGGAGAACTCAAGAAGGGTGGAACCACTCAAGGACTTCTCCAAGTAAGGTATTAGATTAATCCACCCAAGACTGTGATGCCTGAGGCTATAGTCTTTATCTGTATGAAACTGGATCCAAGTGTCCTTGGCTGTGATCTTCTCTTATCCTTTGAGTCTTCCTGACTTCATCTACCATTACAGGCCTTAGTACAGATTAGTGGCTCACAGAGGTTCACTTGCTATGGGTCCACCGTGCACCTCCAGACAAGGAGCCTAGACCTTGAACAGACTCACAAGTAAACATGAAAAGCCAACTGGTTAATTTTAGTCCTGCTCAGGGCTGCTTAGTAGTGGTCTCCATCAGATAATTACATATTTTACTGCACATAATGATCCGAGGAACATTATTGCATTCACAGATCTAGTTTATTTGTGTTACTACAATACAACCCCAAAGACAACTCATTTTATATAGACCAAGGGTTTGTTCAGCTTGAAGTTTTGGCAGTTGAAGGGCATGGCGCGAATGGAGCTCTGTCTGAGGTCCACCCAGCTGCACTCATTTCATGGCAGAAGCACTTGTGTGGGAAATCCTACATTACCAAGCAGAAAATCAGAAAAGGAGGACTATAGAGGGGGTAACCACAATCCTTGCTGAAAATGACCTCAAGATGTCACACAAGGCCCCATTTTCAAAGGTTCCATCACCTCTCAATAGTGGCAGCCTGGGGCTGGGGATTTAGCTCAGTGGCAAAGCACCTGCCTGGCAAGCACAAGATCATGAGTTCGGTTCCCGGTACCAGAGAAAAACTGAAAAACCAAAAAAAAAAAAAAAAAAGAATAATAGTGGCAGCCTGAGGACCAGTCTTCAATTACAAGGAACACTTAGGAGACTCCCAAATTAAACAGTTAAATGATATCCAAGCCACAACAGTCCTACCCTATAATGTCTGATGAAGACCACAGACAGCCATGGTTGTGCTGATTAACAGCAATCACAGAAAAGTTGTAGCAGTCTTTTCTCCACTCAGGTGTCTGTGGCCATGGCTTTTATAAATGGTGCCCATCTCTCTGTAATAGTGACTTTGAAATTGTGATCAGCAGGTCATCTGGATCAAAATAACACAGGACACGCATAAAATGCATATAAGAAAGTTATTGGCTTATTTAGATCATTATGTTTAGAAACTGTGTCATACATCTACATATTAATGTACAGACAATCTATGGACAATCAAGAGTCATTAATTTGTGGAATAAGTAAGTTATAGCATTTTTATTCTACTTATTACTAGGATCTTTGGGAAAGGATTTCAATATTGTTAAGTAGAAGCAATCATAACTTTTTATAGGAAATAGGAACTTCTAAGAGTTCTGTGAATTTCTTCTATTTTTTTCTTCAATTTTTAGTTTTTTTCTTTTTTTTTTGTGACAGGATCTCACCAACAATTCAGGATGATTGTGAACTCACTACAGAGCCCAGACTGACCTTGAACTTGAAGCAATCCTCCTGCCTCAGCCTCTGGAGGGTTGTATTACAAGCGTGTAACACAACACCTTTCTTTTTTAAAGACTATTAAATATCTCAGTAAAAGCAATTTCAAATTCATAGTTTCTTTTCTACAGAGCAAGTGAATATTATTCATACTCTGACATTTAAAGGCTACAAAAGTAGCACCTACATTAGATAGTATTCCACCTGGGCATTTAAAAATGTAAAAATCGGGGGTGAGGGCGTGGCTTACTGAGTTTCCTGGAGCTGTCCAGGGCTCAGTGTCTCTCCCACGATAGTTGGAGGATGGGGAAGCAGCTCACCGAGGCTCCCGAAGTTACAAATGATATTGTGAGTGGGAAAAAAGTTGCTAAAAGGCAAGGAACAACTGGGATGAGGGAAAGGAGAAAAGAAGGAAGGAAAAAAATATGTATATACAAGAATAGCTGGGACAATTGTACTGCTGATGTCTATTAGTTTATTGAAAGGAGTAGTTAATGCTTAATTTTTTTCTTTTTCTGACCAATTTTGCATGATTATATCTGGTAATATGAACAACTAATTTGGAGACAACAATATACAATACAATAACCACTGTTGAATCTCTACTACCTTGATTAGTGAAGCTCTGTATCATTTCTAATGTTTTCTTCTTATTTTTTATTCTCTTGGTTTGATCAGTCTTGCATTCTTACACCTAGTAATCTGAGCAACTTTGTCAAAGATAACACTATGTAATCTAACAACCATTGTTAACTTCCTATCACCTTGTTTTGAAATTGGGTGTCGTTTTTATTGTTTTTGTGTTGATTTTGTTTTTGTCTTGGTTTTTGTTATTTTGTTTTCTTTTCTCTTTAAAAGGAAAAATTTTTAAAAAAAATTTAAAATGTAGAAATCAGTTAATACAGAACAGAGGGGAAATTTTATGAAGCATGTAACACTTGAATAAATAACAAATGAGGGTGCAAGGGAAGGGATATTAAGGAAGGGATCAGAGCTATGAATTCAGGACAAGAAGGCTTACACAACATCTGAAGACCAATAAAGAATCCCATCTCTGTTAGATTATACAGAAGTCAGGACTAGAATGGTAAATTGCAGCTAGATTATTGAAGGTCTTATGCATTTCCTAGACAGAACACTTTGAAAATGCCATGCATGACAGACATTTTGGACTAGCTGAATCACACCCAATCCTAATCCTTTTCTCCCTTCCTAATACAGAAGATGGTGAAGATAAATACTGACTTTCCTGGCAACACATTTGAAACAGTTCTTGAAAATGAGACATAAGTAGGAATCTCTGGGAAGTCTTGAGTAAATCCTTTGCTGGTCTATAAAGGAAACAAATGTAAGTGGAGAATTCCTAGTCTCCCTTGTTTTCGCCTGTGTGTATCCGCAACATTTTGTTCTCACTGTCACCAAAGATTACCCACCTAGAGGCCACAATAATTTTTAAAAATCAGCAATAGACTCGAGCCAGTCTATTGGCTGAGTATGATAGGCAGGCACAGAAGAGCAGAAGGTCTTGGCCAGCGCCTGCTCTCTACTTGATATTATGTGAGATAAATACACCTTAATCTGAACTGTGGTTGAGACTTCAACTATTTGTGCCAGAGACACAGATATTCTTTATTTACACCCATGAATCTTGAGAGTGTGACTCTGAATCTATGACATCAATGTGAAAGAAATCTCACTTCATTTTTATTCTTTCTCAGCACAATACAACCTGTTTCAATTCCTCTGGAGGTTGTATTTCAGTAATCTTTATGGAATGCTCTCCACTTCTAGAGCAAACAAGAAATCATGATGTTTTAGGTAGTCACAATCATAAAAGAAAGGACCCCATAAATCCTTTCCACAGTGGTTGCAATTGATAAGCTTCTGTCCATGTTTCCTTATCAATCTTGGCTTTGATGTCTCTTGCTGGAACCCAAAGCCACAGGTCTTAGTTTGTGGCTCCTCTTGGACATCTCTCTATGTGAGAGGTACGGTCATGCATGGGTCTGTGTCTTATCAGGTAGTTACACTAAAATATCGATAAAATCCACAGAAATCTCATCATACATTTAGGCATAAGGTAAGGTTTCCAAACATGTTTGGGCTGGCTACTGCAGATGTTCATTCAAAAGTCCCTCATCCATTCCTTCTGAAATTACTCTCCCTAAAATCTTATCAATATATTCAGCATCCCTGGAGGCAAACACCTCATTTTGGCTCCCTAACTTAATAGTTTCTAAGGCAGAGGGCGAAGGAAACTTGCATTGTTCTTGAGATGAAAGAAATGGTGGTAAGGACAGAATTTTCATAAGGCAAAGGAAAGAAAGCGTACCTCATTATTTAAAAAATGTATCCATCTAGGCACTGTGGCACTCATCTCTACTCCCAAGTATTTGGGAGCCTGAGACATCCGAGTTATCCTTAAGTCTGAGGGTAACTTAAGTTCAAATTTGATGGCAGTCTTCTGAGCAACTTAATAAGACCCTATATCATAAAACAATTATTATTGTGTCCCACCTAAATGGTAGGAAGTAATAAAAAAATTTTAAGTAAATGAGTAATACATTTAACATGAGTAATGGTAGTAATGGTGTTAAGAAGGCTAACTCTTATATTTAGAACCAAAATAAGTTATTATTTCAAAGTGAATAATCTAAAATAATACTGTAAATAGGTACTGTTACTGAAGTCAAAGAGAACTGTGAATTGCATGTAAAAAGTATACTAAGCTATCATCATGGATGAGTAGTCTGAGATAGTTAAATACCAGAAACTACCCATCTCATTGGTGAATGGTTGAGTATAATGTAATCTAGGCACTGTTATTCAACAATAAAAGGAATGAACTATTGATGCACCTATTAACATGGAGGGATTTAAACATAAATACACTAAACAAAAGAAGGAAGACAAAAAGAATGCAAACTATACTATCTCATATATACTATATGATATATATATATTCATATGATATATGTATATGAAATGCTAGACATTGCAGCTAAGCCACAGTGACAAAAACACATTGGTTGGGGCTAGGAAGGAGTAGGAGAGAAGGGCTATAAGGGCAGAAGGAAACTTTTTGGGGTGATGAATATGTTTCCTATTGTGATTATGGTGATGATTTCTTGGATATTTATGTGCATAATCAAAACTCATCAAATTGTATGCACGGAAAGTGGGCAATATGTCACAGAAATATGCCAGCCACCTCAGTACAGCTATCTTAGAGGGGGTTTGCAGGTTTGTTTTATAGCAGCACTCTTCAGATATTTCACAGTCTCTCCATTGTGTCGGCTTACTTCCTCAGTACATTTCCAGTTGCGGAAAATCCACACATTTTGAATACTTGTTTAATATGAAGACTTTCCTTTCTTTATTTTAGCAGTTTGTTCTCAGTTTCTACTTTACTTTCTCATGGCCTATTTTGTGCTCCCTGCACTGCAAGTTAATTTGATTTCTCCGTGTATTAGCAGAAAAAAGAAAAAGGGAATTATAAAACTTTCTGAAAGTTCAAGGCACTGTGGTTATTAATTACATTTAAATGAATTGCTTCTATTATGGATATTAGAATGCAAAGGTAAATAAGCCAGGCTTTTCTTGGATGATATTATTCAGTTACGCTACAACGCAGAAATCAAGGTGCACATCTGGACCTGTTTAAATGCATTACTCTGTTTTGTGTCCAGGAGTGAAGATAAGAACATATGCACTGTTAGGAATGATTATAACAATTATTTAGCAAAAGACACAAATAAGCAAATATTTCTGTCAAAATATTTCTTAGTCTTAGATAGAAAATATCTGGGGCCCAAAATCCATATTTTGAAAACAAAATTCAAATTTTGAGTCAACTTTAATCTTTGAATCACTTTCATATCTTAGCTTCTTACATCTTATTTTTCTTATAATTCTTTCATAATTTACTTGAAAATTTACTATTACTAATATATCTATAAAGTATTCTGTTAGCTTTTGAGAACATGATGAATAACACGTTACACACACACACACACGCACACACAGACACACACACCTCATTAAGAGGCATTTCTATGGACTTTGTGGTCTATAAGCTTCATAACCATGCTTCAAGATACTCAGCATTATATTCTTTATACAGATAGATATTAACTAATTTTTCTAAAAGTCACACTGCTACTACAAAGCCTTCTAATATGAACTACATACTATTATTCAAAGAAAGAATTTCATAGTGCCAAAAGTACATATTTGGGTGCCAAAGGGCAGAACACTTGAAATTAGTTTTCCTCTAGAAATTTCGGTTTGTATTGCCATAGTAACAATACAAGAATCAAATTAATCTAGTGTAAAGCAAATATAGAAATAATGTCATGACATGGCATAAAGAAGAATTTATTGGACTTTCGATAATAAAATTTATAAATTTTAACCTGGACAAATATAAAAGAAATGAATGGCTCCAAATTCTCCCCATCCACCTAAACCCTACTGACATTCACAATAAAGTCAAATAAGATTACATGTGTGCAAGATTAGAGGTTCAAACAATGTAAATGGAGAAAATTTTAACAATAATAAATTCTCACCTTCTTCAAGAAATTTCCATTAAGAATTAAAATGTCAACATGAGCAATATCATCTATCCAAATACGTGAAAATATACACATGTACACATATATTTTGTAGTTAAATGAAAACGGTAATACCCTAGCATTGTTGTACACCTTTAGTGTTGGCTGTTGAAACACATTTTGTACTTTCATTTCAGAGCTTTCTCCTTGCTTTAAATACTGCATAGTATCTTAGTCTATCATATATCTATCACAATATATGAAGAAAGTAACTATTTCAAGTAAAACTTATAACAGTTTGTAGCCAACAAGATTTAAAACATGTTTGTTTTATTCTGGTTTAATACACAGTTTTTAGTGGCAACCTACGAGAGTTCCAGCAGAGGGCGATATGACAACGTTCAAGGATGTGTGAACTGAAAAACAGGAATCCAAACTGGCCAATCAGCAAAAGGAATTGTTTTCCGTAGTGAAAACAAAAAGAAATGCAGAAATGCCATTCTTTCCGGATTTAGGAGGGATTTTAAACAAATTGCATAATTTTATGTGAGCTTGTGTAGTTGAAACATTATAGAAAATAATTTCTTAAAAGGTAGCAATAGGAAAAGAGTCAGGGGAAGGATTTGAGCAAAGGTGGTGAAAGCAGTGACATTTTTATTAGCTCGTGATTAGTGAAGAATCATTTCCACATACAGTATCCCAACTGATCCTCTCAAGGACCCTATGACATCAGACTCTCCAAACTGTCCTTGTTACACAAAAAGAAAACTGAAATCCTCAAGCTTTGCAAAGTCTTAATCTGGAAACAGGGCTCAAACCAGGTCTTCTAATTACAAGATATTGAATTCTCCCTAACCTACCATGGTTTATCACATCAGATAGATTATTATTTTATAATCTCTAACTGTTAATAAAAAAATCAATTTTTCTTCCAATGTAGGACCAGTCAAAACTATATACTACATTTTGTTAATGAATTACATGTTCCTTAGGTTATTTTCACCAGAATGTGTTAGAATTTCAAGACATCAAGAAAAGAATCAGTTCTGCCTGTCAGAATAATGTCGAGTCAGGCTTCTATTTCCTATCCAGTCTGCAGTACACTGCCTAGGCTGGGTTTCTCACAGTCAAGGATCCTCCAAATTTCAAAGGCTTACATAGTCGTGGAAATAACTAGTCATAGCGAGCTGCTATGTTTTGTGTAGTAGGATGATTACTTCAAAGTGAAATGCTTTGTGACTCCTTTTGCTACCTCCCATGGAGCAAAGTATTAGGTGCACTTCATATTAAGTGCACCCACGCTACTCTCAGCTTAAGAAAGATCAAATGATGACATGGCACACTATAAGGTCAGGCATTAAATTGGCAGGATTATGTTAGATACCCACAAAACAAACTAGAAATATTTTCAGGTAAGCTTAAAAGAAGATATTCTTAGGGTACACAAATTTCCTCCTTCCCCATATTATCTTCCTGGAAATGATGTCTCCATATCTTGATTCATCTCACAGACAGTAGGAAAGAATTAAATAATTGCAAGTTTTCCATCAGAAAAGACAAGAGAAACATGGGTAAATGCCAGAGTGTTCATTCCTGTTACAGGAGATTAGACTATCTCTCATAAATAATATCATTCAACTTTAGAAAAGCCCTCAAACTTGCTTTAACAAATGTGAAAGTCATCTTATAGTTACATTCTTCATTCAATTCTTAATTGAATTCTTCTACTCAATTTGAGAGTCATGTCATGTTCCTTGATCAGGACAGAAAGAATGAGAAATAAATATAGTGTCCATCTCAAATGCCACTCTCTTTTTTCACCCAAGACCTCTGTCAAATGGTATTCATTTGGACTCCAACACTTTCAAATAGCAGAGGAGGCACAGAGTAAATATGATCCGCCTTACCATTTTAGAAAAATAATACATATTAAGGCACAGGACAGTAGAACTTTGTTGCTCAGAATCTTGAGGAGATCCCTAATCATAAATTTAGTACTGCTTCTGTGACTTTAGTTGTCTTCATTGTGTTTAATAGAGTGTTATAGTACTTTCCATGCCTACAAATTTCAATTTTATGCAATGGCTAAAATAAATCCATTAGAACACTTACAAACGTTTTCTAAGGCGGCTGGATGCTTCCTGACATAAAAAATAGTCACCACAAGGTGTCATTGTTTCTTTATAGTATCCTTTTTCAAAATCTAGGTTATTATAAAATGTGCTCTAACACAAAAAAGGGTTGAAAATTCAATATCCTACCCCACATTTCAGTCGTCTCACTAGGTTGGTGTTTCGATATGTTATTTGGTTCATTTACAAGTGACAAGTTTTGATACATGTTTTTCACAGAAATGAAGCAATTGTGAAGAGACAATTCTGGAAATAGGATACATTGCAAAAGGAAACGCCTTCGTGGAAGAAGCACGGGCCTTGGGGCCTGAAGACTTGGGCTTAGGTTCCACTTCTTTAGATTTATTCACTAAATAAGTTGAAGACTTGGAAAACTCAATGTCACAATTTCCACATCTAAAGAAACGCATAATCATCATTATGCATTCCTCAGGGAATTGCTTTTGTCACTAGATAATGTACAGAAATATAATAGGCTCTTAAACAAGTACATTCTTATGCTTGCACATATCCTTAAATGCTAACATGCAGATAACTTGTATTTGTTTCACAATGATTTTCATTTACTTCCTGAAATAAATTTTGTGTAATAGCTTGTATAAGCCCCATTTTAACCAAAAAGACTTTTCTTCAGATCATCCAACCATGAAAAAATTTATGTCATATTAAAGATATTTTGAAAATCTGTTTCATACTTAAGTGTTTATTGAATGTGTACTATATGCCAGGTAGCTGTATTTCAGGTGCTTAAGAAACAGCAATGAGTAGGATAGAGTAGTGTCTACCTTGACGGAATTTAGAAAATAACTTTGTACTGTGGTAGCCACTCAGGTGATATAAGATGCCCCTGAAAACTTCTTGAGAAATAATATTTACATTACAACCTAAACCTTGAGGAAAAAAAAATAGACCTGGAAGCAACAAAGGTCCTGACAATGTAATCCTCTTGAATTGGCTGAGGCAGTAAAGAAAGAAAAATGCAATGAAAAGAGAAAGAAAAATAAAGCGCAGTGAACCAATGGAAGACAAGAAGAGCCAAAACTGAAGATGTCATTAAAACCAGTTCCTAACCGGCCTGGTGAAGTTTCTAAAAGCGGCTTTGAATTCATTCTGAAATTTGCTGTCTGAGTTTTAAGTTAGAGAGCGACTTAACTGTAAACTTTTTACTTATTTCACTTTCATGAACATGATGTAAACAATAAATGAAGGATTGTGTTGCTCAGTTATATTGCTTCACGATTTCCAAACTAGAGCTTGTTTATCACCAAGGTCATTATCTGTTCTGAACACTGAAGAATAAACACTTGATTCTGTGGTTTTAACAAAACGTAAGAGTTGCTTAGAAGGCAATAATCTTCAGACCACAATGAAAACACTGAAATTATGTCTCAACGGCATTAATGTCCATGGACTAAAATATTTTCTCCTAGCTCAGAGATCATCGCTATTCTCTACCGTGTGTGCTTGCCCTTCCACAAGGTGGAGCTATTTCTCTGGAGACTTGGCTCAGCTCGTGTTGAAGCAAGATGTAATCACGGGACCAGAACACACAGACAGACGTGAGCAGCATCTTTTCTGGCCTATGGCTTTAGGAGCCTGGTGAGTTTTCTTCATTATCTTGTTCCCCTTCTTCCACTGGAAAACAAACGATACCAGGCTCAATGAGATGTGGAAGTTACAAGATAGAACACATTCAGTTCCTTAATTTCTAGGTGGAAGGAAGCAAACCACCAAACTGAAACACTCACTTTTGGGCTGTTCCACCTCTCCTTTCTTCTACTCTCTGCTATATGCATCTTTTCCCTCACACCAGATGACCAGTACAGTCAGTGAGGCACTGCTGAAGGTCCTTCTGCTCGGGGCTATCAGACTCCCTGTGTCTGCCCTTCCTTCCACAGAATCCTTTACCTCCTGCCCTAGACACCTTGGAAAGGGGAGTTAGAGATGGAGAATGAAGACTTTAGCAATTGTTTTGCTTAAAGGATTCTCTTTTCCTATTCAGTTTTTATACTGACTGGTAGACCAGAGACCAAATGCATTTATCCAGGGTGCCTTCTTTCCCATAGCAGTGGAGCCCTAGCTGTCTGAGTCCTAGAACAAACAGGTAAATCCAAAAGGTAAGCAGTGTGTTGAGGCGAAGAGCAGTTTAGTGGATTTAATTTAGTTCCCTAAACTTGCTAAGGTAGGCAGGAAGTCAGTTAGCAGGAACTGGAGAGTTATCAAAATTGAAGTCGGCATTCCTTCCCTGGTTAACAGAGCTACTTATATCAAACAAACCAATGTTAAAGTAGATATTTAATAAGGAACATGAAACAGGCAGATAAATGTTTAGTAAGACAATGAGTTTATTTCCTGAAGAATCCAAGCAATTGACGAAAACTGAGCCGGTTGAGGGAAATGTTTATGCTAGCCACTTGGCAGTGTAGAGTAGTACAGAACAGCCTATATATTTATTAATTTATCCACTTAATTTTGTGATAGCAGAGAATAAATCCAGGACACCTCAAACCCCTTTTTAATTTTATCTTTGTTTACTTTTTTGAGACACAGTACTGCTAAATTGCTAAGTTATCCAGGCTGGGCTTGAACTTGCGATCCTGTCTCTGCCACCAAGAAAGCTGTGGTTACGGGCATGTGCCACTATGCTTGACTTAGTTTTCATTTTAAAAGGGCCTGGATTTCCCTCCTAGTCGCACTGAAAAGGATCTGTTCCTATCTCAGAAGATCTGAGCTTCCCTTTCTGAGTAGACTAACGCTCTCTACGAATGGTCTAATATATTCATGGAAGAGGAATTTAAGTGAAGGAAAGAGCAAGGAAGACAGTGGAGGGACACCAGGATGGGAGGCTGTTCAGCAGAGCTTAGTAACCCAGAGGGTAAGACCGGTAAGGGTATGGTATCTGGTGTCATGTTTAATACTAGCATGAATACTGATACGAATCTCTGGAGTATAATGAATGGCAAACACACCAATGTTGCACAAGTGAATGAATAAATGATGGATGGGTGACGACTGAGTGAATCTTGAGCTCTGAAATGGGCAGCGTGGTGGAAGTGAAACTATTCAGACTCACCTGATGATCTTCATTCAAAAATTTGGATTCACAACATCTTCCATACCACCCTTCTTCAACAGTGACTCCAAGAATCTCCCAGTGATGGGGGGAATTAAAGCCCTGCAAAGTTTCAGATTGCCAAGGTGGAGAAAACAGTCAGTGTGGAGTTGAACCTCAAGTTACCCAGAGCTAACTTTCCAGTTCAGCAGCGGAAGATTAAAACATAAAACCAAAACCAGACAAACAAGCAAACCAATGCTAGCCTCAAATAGATGGGAGACAGAGATGTAAAAGGAGAAGTTTTGCAGAGAACAGAGAAAACAGTAATATTTTATGTTAGATAAAAGCCTATTTCTAATTAAGTGCTGACCCTGCACTCACGTTCTCAAACTCCACTGTATGCACATCTAGGAATCACACGGTATCCCTTTTTCCCATTGCAGATACTCGTAGTCCAACACAATTGCATACCACATAAAGTGACCTGTGACTTTCTGTTACGAACAGCTGTCTTTCAGAAGAAAAGAGTATTCCCACAGCCACTTAAAATACTTTTGGAACCAATCCAATCAATGAATATTTGAAAAATATTCTGTAAATGTTTGTCTTTTCCCCTTTAAAACAGTGACTGTCCTCACTATATGATGCACCATCTTGGTGAAAAATAGCAGAAATCAAAGAGTGAATACTTTCTAAAACAAAGAAAATACCTTAAAACAACTTTAGATTTTGAATTTCAAAGATCGCATTATCTTTAAATATTTTATCTGAAGATATTTTAAGAATATTTTAAAGGTAACACTAACCGTTTGCAAATAACAAATTGAAAGAGTCATTGGCTACAACATCAGGCAATTTATTTATTATACTTAAATACAGTAGTGTCTTTACAGTATTAAATTTTACTATAATCTACCATGTGACTTCAAAATGCCTGTCCTGAATCTGGTTCTTGCTATGACACAGTCAGAGGAACCCTTTGAAATACCTCTAGATGGCAATGTCTCATTGAAATTATAATTGGAGGCATTACAAAGTTTTAATTGTAGTAGACTTGTGAAGTGAATCCCATTGAATTACAAGACAGATATGTAAATTTTTACATTTATCTGTCTATTTAAATTTTTCTTAGCAGGCTGGACCAAAAAAAAAAAAAGAAATTAAATAAAAAGGTAAGTTCTACCTAGCAAGAAGGTTCAAAGAACAGTGATGGTTTGCCTTGAGCCACATGGACCTGCTACATAGTTTACCTGACTTCAGCAACTTTTCAGTCAGTATGCACATTTCGGAACCCACCAGCTCCTATTTCAGATATGTGTGAGTCTGTGTGTGTGTTTGTATATGTGTGTATATGAGTGTGTGTTCTTTTCTTCACAATAGGAAATAGAAGCTGCACATCAATTTTTAAGATTATACTTTTCTTTGGCTACCCAGGACAAGTTTTAGGTTTGCAGTGGTCTATAAACTGTACAGTTGGACTAAGAACTTCCTTGTTCACAGGACGTGAAACAAAGGTGGATTTAAATCTGTGTGATGGAAGCATCTGCTTAGGCTCTCTGAGTTTGGTGTCCTTAGTAATAAAATGGGCATAATAGTTAACCACATGCTTATGGTAAAAATAAGAAGATGGTATACATAAAACAGTCCTGGTATCGGATACATAAGAAGGCAGATGGCAGCTGTTCCTTTGCTTCTGTTGGATTTTCAAGGTGAACCATGCCAAGTTTGCCAGCCAAGATCTAACTTAACTGAATAACTAAAAATATCAGTCCTCTCCCTGTCATTTCACCTGTTATATTTCAATCTCTATTCATTCTTCAGAAGCCACCTACAGTTTTTCTGTTGAAACATTTCCCACATACCAAAATCAAATGGAATTTTCCATTTCCCTCACTCCAGCCACACTCATTGACACTTTAGCTGCAACTTTGCCATGTTGTGTTGTTGCTTATCTGCGCTCCACCCTGAAATAGACTATGGTTTGAGGTCAAAAACTGCACTGTAATGATGTTTGCTTTTCCAGTGCATAATACAAAGCTTGGCTCATAGTAGGTTCTCCCTAAAGGTTTGTATGAATGAAAAGATGAATGAATGGATGGATGAATGAATGAATGAATGAATGAAATGGACGGTGACTGACCTTATCTCGACCACATCTGCAATCTCATGATTCCCGTACTCCTTTCTTAATACACTGCAAAATCAATCCCCTGTGCATTGCACTTTTCCCAGGATGGTGGGAGGAACTACTTATCTAGTCCCTTTGATTTGAGGCCACAAGGAAATGCTGTTGGAGAGATTGCCTTTCGGGAAGCAGTAAACCTTTTATTCCATTTTCCCCTTGATTTCCTTTTTCAGATTCTCTTTGTCATGTCAGACTTGAAAGTTTAAGCCATATTTCTGTGCCTAGTAAATGCTTCTGCCAATGATAAAAAATGAAGACACAGATAAAAACTGGAAATAGCCTTCCTAGCTTTCTGGCATCATGCATAATTAGAATTCTAATGTTACAATTGAAAAACAGAGAACTATCTATGCTTGAAAACTGTTCCAGTACTCCATTAAATTTTATTTTTCTACTCTACCAAAAAGAATTTGACAAATGTGTTCATAAAGGTAATATAAAATGTGAAAGTTATAGGGTATTTTAGAAAAATATATAGCTTGTTCGTTCTGTTTTCATTTTTGCTTTTTTTCATTTTTTCAACTCAAAGTTGTATATTTTGCCTGACAAAATGAAATCATTTAGCTCAATGCTGAAACATTTGTCACTTTCTTGTGTCCTGATAAGATCATTAATCACACTTTTAAAAAGCAGATTGGGATGTTGATTGGCTCCCACACCTCACTGCTTTTCTCAAAGTCAGATTTGGTGTTTGGTAGAATTGCCCCTATGGCAGTACTGTCTCAGCAAGAATGTAACAGTGGCTCGAGACCCTGGAGGAGTCTCACAATAATTTCAAATGTCTGAAAGCTTTGAAAAAAATAACCCCTTCAAGGAAGTTTCAAAATATTGGAATTAATTATTAACTGAAAATGAAATTTTAAGAGGATAATAAGCCTTAATAAGATATCCTTAGTGTACCATTTGTAGTATATGAGTGTATTTTTGCAATACATAATAGTTGCGTTTCCTTGGGGGAGTTATGTGTGTATATAACATGTCTTGATTATTTTCTATCCTTTACTCCTTTCTCCTTTACCTCTCCCTGTTCAACCCTTTTTCTTATCTCCAAAATGTCTTCCTTCTTGTTTTCTACCATCTCTTCTTTGCTTTATTTATTTATTTATTTATATTTTAGGTTTCTTCTATAAAAGAAATTATGTGATATTTAACTTCCTGTGTCTGAATTATTTTACTTAATATTATGGTCTCAAATTCCATCTATTTTTCTACAAGTGACATGATTTCTCTCATCTTTATAGCTGAATAATATCTTCTTGTGAACATATGCATCATGTTTTCTTTATCATTCATCTGTTGATAGACTTCTGGGCTGTTTCCAGAGCTTAGCTGTTGTGAATTGCACAACTATAAAAACGAGTATATATGTATCACTAAAATAGTATGATATCTTTAATTCTTGCAAGAATATACCCAGAAGAGGAATAGCTGTGTCAAATGAAATTTCTAGTTTTAGTTTTTTGAGGAATCTCCATAACGTTTTCCATAGCCGTTGTGTGAGTTGTTTACATTTCTGCCAACCACAAAGCAAGGTTACTTTTTCCTCACATTTTTGCCAGGATTTATTGCTTTCTGTCTTATTGATCACGACCATTCTTACTGGGACGAGATCAAATCTCAGCTTTGTTTTGATTTGCATTTCCCTAAAGGCTAAGGATGATGAACAGTTTTCATGTATTTACTGGCCAACTATACTTCCTTTTAGAATGGTCTAGTTTCGTTTGCCCATTTTTTCATTAGAACACTTTTCGGGGAGGTAATTGCCTTTTAGTTCTTTACACATTCTACATATTAATCCTTCATCAGAAGAGTAGCTGGCAACATTTTTTCTCATTCTGCAGACTGTCTTTTCTGGAGATTGTTTCTCTTGCTTGTGCAGAAGCTTTTAAGTTGATCTAATTGTAAAGGAGATCTTGAAGAGCTATCTTCTTTTCTACAATAAGGGGTACTTCATGGCAAAGCCATGCCATGAATCACCTTCTTAGGAAGGTGAACCAAAATCACCTTCTTAGGAAGCACCTGGAAAAGTATACCACTTGTTTCAGAGTATCCCGGCAAAACAGACGCTCCATCATCAGCAATCATTTCACCTTTTAATGTTTGCTTTTGTGAATTGGACTGCATGGGTATGCATGTATCACTATAGTATTCATGTATCACTATAGTACGATGTCTGCAGTTCTAAACCAAAAATAATTACAGGTCAAGTGTTCTGGAAGTAGCTCGCCATTAACCCCATACTGCCAAAAGACTCTAATTCTAACTGTAATTTGCAGTCATGCACATCACACATAGACAGATCATATGAAGAGTCAACCTTATTTTCAAATAAAGAGTGGAGTCCTAGGGATTTTCTCTATGGATTTCAGAAACTAAAGGAAATCTCCAATCACTTCTTTGCTCCCTATTGAACAGTGTAAGCAGATTGCCTTCCTCAGCATTGTCGTTTCCTCTCTCCCATTCTCTTTATTGTTTTCTTATCTTTTCCAAGTCTCAATTTCTTTCCTCTTTTTATTTTTATAATGTGAGGTTACATTTTAATTATGTAAGAACAGCAGCATATTTCACAATAATTGGCTTTAGTGGATATTATTACAAATTGCACACAAATTAGGAAGTTGATACAATGTAGTTTAAAAAGACACGAAAATTTGGTTAGTAAATGTTGCTTTGGGCCCATGCCCTGAGACACGCCCCTCTTTTCCCCACGTCCCAACCATCTGGTGTTTATGTGACATTCACACTTTTTAGGGTCATATAAAATTTTCTGCTATGTAATAAAAGTGAGTTCTATGAAACATTTTTTTAAAGTTTAAAAGTTTAATCGCAAAGTGTCCTTGAGTTAATACTGAATAGTATGTATTTTGTAGTTAGTTATTAAGAAAAGAATTTTAAATTTCCATACTATAACTTTTCTGCAGAAGGATAAAAAATGGAAATAGTGTGGGAGGGCAAGACTGGAGTCAAAAGCAGAATAAAACAGCCTGAGGACTAAGGATAGCACGCTAGCTGCCCAAGGCAAGTTGAAAACAATTAGTCTAAATGTCAGGTTTGGAGTCAAAGGCATGTTTCAAATGCCCAGAAATTTGATCAAAGTAAAAATTTAATAAAAATCTATTTTTTTATTAAAAAGTAAATAACTCTAATCAGAATCTGCATGTTCCTACCCTTGGTCCCTCAGCGATGTAAAAGTTCTTGGATGGCTTTCAAGCTCATGTATCCACAGTTTTGAGCCATGAATATTGTTAGCCATGAAATAAGAATGTGTCAGGCCAGTTTATGCAATACTAGTGTTCTAGAAATCAAAGACTGCCAACAACATTAACCTATTGGAGCTAGCAATCTTGAATAATAATGATCATTTTCTTTTCACTTTTATAAAAGTTTTTTCCAGTTAAAACTCACGCAAAGGTTAATGGATAATCTGACAGCAAGAAATGACAATAAAACAATTGATTTGAAAATTTAGCTTATATCTGCTGTGTGCTCTATCTCTCACAACTATTAAGAACCATATACAGTTAATTGAAACTTCATACTACTGAATAATTATTTGATGTTAACAGCGAACAAATTATATTCAGATCTTGTGCAATTTGTGGTGCATATGTTATTTATTAGTGCTTGGCTAGTTGCTTCCATAATTCTTCCAAACATTTTTTTTTTAGCTAAAATTGTTCTGAATTGAGCTTAGTGAGCAAGATGATTTCTCATTTTATTATCAAAGTTTCCAGTACATAATAATAAAAATCAGTGATGTAATTGTAAAAACATCTTTGTTGCCAAGCAACGAAAAAGAACATACAAATAAGATAAATATCAACTGAGCCACACATCAGAAAATTATCACAGTGTTTATCTTTCCTCAAATATAAATCTGCTGTTTTTTTTTTTAATCAAAACCAATAGCAACATTTCTACACACTTGGATATGGCCCTACTTCTTATCCTTATTATATTTTCAATATTACTGAGAAACTATATATTAGACATTTGAAAAGGATTATTAAGAAAAAAATTCATAAAAATTAAAAAGATTTTAAGGCATCTAATATTTAAGTAATTATATTGCTAATGAACAGTAATGGAGGTTTAATTTTTAAGTTTTCAAGAAATATATGAAACATATATATGAGTTTTAAAAATGAAATACTTCAGCTTAATTTAGGTTTAAAATTATTTTCTGCCTGACTTTCCTATGGTTTTGCATTCAGAGGCAAAAATAAATAAATAAATTTGCTGTCCTAAATTCCTCTGGTAGATACCTGTGTTTATGTTGACAACTTTCAATTCGTTTATTGTAAAAATCTGTTGTTGACTTTCTGGTACGATAGAAAATAATTTAGCTCAGTTAAGCCACAGCTTTACTGCTTTCTTTCTAGCATCACTTTATTGCTTATAGATGCTTCTCTCACTACTCTTTCATATTTAAACAACTGGTTTAAATCAACCTTTTTTGATCAATTGATGATCGTACCTGTTTACTCCTTGCTGAAGAAATTGTCACTACTACCCTTGCTTCCCCTCACTTAATCCTCCACACCTAATATGTCAATTATGCATTCATTCTATATCATCAAAGCTGACATAAATACTGTTATGCTTGTCTAGTACTCTAAAATTGGTGGATTATGGAGACTAGCAAAAATATTTTCAAATAGTTTTAACATTATTAATACTGCCTACTTAAGACCCATTTAATGGTAGATAAATATTTCCTCCTAAAAAGGCCAAATATCAGACCTACTGTCCACTCCACTGCAAATGTAGTCAGCTCTTCTCCCCCTAATTTCCATTTCCTTTTATTTTGTTCTCAACATTTTCAATATTTTCAAAACAAAACAGGCTTTAAAACAATTTCATCATCTGTCCTTATTCTGTCACTCTGGGCCATCCACCTCTGAGCATCTATAATATCCCTTTATTACTACTTTCTGTTGGATCTGCTACTTCACTAATCCCTTGTTTTCTCTTAGTTGTTTTGCTAAAGGTATTTTCAGGAATTTGAAAGAGAAATCACCCAGAACATACAATTCCCTAAAGTTTGCATAGATCAAAATGACTGTATTCTGCTCTCATACTTGATTAGTAGTTTATCTGGGTATAGAATTCTAGGTTGGAGATAATTTCTCACCATGATTTTAAAGCACAGCTGTATTGTCATTTACTAATCTGTCTTGGGGAGGAAAAGATTCGTATTACCTTAATTACACTCTTTTCAAAGTTATTTGCTTCCTCCCACATGAAACTTTATGGAGCATCACTTAATGTCACTTGTATCTCATACTTCTAAGAAAAATTTTAGTATAGTGTGTACCTCTTACCTGAAATGCTTGGGACCAAAATTGTTTCACATTTTGAAACTTTTTAGAGGGGAGAATGTGGGTATGTACATAATGATATATCCTGAAGATTGGACCAAAGTCTAAACAAACATTTTATTTATATCTCATATATACTATCTTGGTGATGTTCTTTATCACTTAGACACAGTACCCAACACCTGTAAATTAAAGGAGGAGAGTTGTAATTTGTCTCATGTCACAGTCCATAGTTAACTGGCTCCAAGTCAGGACAGCACAGCACATAGACATGGCAGAGAAATGTTTGCTCAGGCATGATACACAAGAAGGAGAGAGTGAAGTTAGCAGCAGGGGAACAAGATAAAGCTTTCCAGGCTTCCTCCCCAACAACCCACCTCTTCAAACCAGAGCCCTCCTCCTAACAGCAAGTCAGCTATAAACCCTGTAATCCAATCACCTTCCAAAGCCGTGAGTACATGAGGCTATTCAGGAGCACCTAGATACAAACATCGCATATACCTAGCATACACAGCTTAAGGCGATTGAATGCTATATTCTTAGCACGCCTTTGTTTTGACTGTGACCCATCACAAAAGGTCAGATGTGGACTTCTCCATTTCTGATGTCATGTTGGTACTCATTAAACTTAGAGTTTCATTTCAGAATGAGACTTGAGTCTCACAACCTGTATTTAGACTTGTAATGATTATTTATGTCTCACTTAGGATCTGAAAATCTGCATCCTCCCAAAATCGATGTGTTGTATTCCTAATACCCCATGTGATGATATTAACAGGTGGCACTTTTGGGAGGTGAAGAGGCCCTGATGGTAGAGACCCTTAAGAAAGGGATCAGTCCCCACATAACAAGATAGATAATAGACGTGATTTCCAGAATTGTGAGAAATAAATGGCATTCTGCTATCGCAGCCTGAATTAAGATATCTCCCCCTTTTCTGCCCGTCCTTCTAGACTTTGCTTCTTTGTTTTGCAATCTGAGAGTCTGCCTCAATTTATTTCTCAATATCTCATTCATATTTTGCAATGTGTATTATTATTACCTAAGAACTTTCTCTTATTTCCTGAGATTGTGTATTCTCAAGAATCTCCCAGAGGTAAACAAATGTGTCAAAATGCATTTAATTTAAAGTATATGCATTGTATTGCATGTAAATTATACTTCAGAAAAGTTGATTCTCTACCTAGAATCTGCACTTATCTCCATCACCTCTGCTAGCCCTCTCTCACTTTCTCTTTATACAAGGTGTTTTTCTAGTGATATCTTTGCTTCTGCCCTTACTGTTGAACTTATTCTTCCACCCAGTAGTAAACAACCTTTAGCATATGAGTCAGGTAGGATAATATTCCTCCTAGACTCAGAAAGGTTTTGACATATTGGAGTAGACCAGAAGGTCTGTTTGTGTCCAGTCTCTCTTAATGTAATATTTTTCTTTTATGAATTATCTCCCTAGTTCACCAAGTTTTAACAGTAGACTGTTTTGCAGGTTTTTAAAAATGTCAAACTTTTTTTTTGCTTTAATGCTTTTGCTACATCCGCTGTAACTGATCCCTCTGGCGGTATGCAC
>NW_004955463.1:3497253-3531016 GCF_000276665.1 Chinchilla lanigera
TTTTCTCCGGTACCAGGAACCGAACTCACGACCTTGCGCTTGCCAGGCAGGCGCTTTTGCCGCTGAGCTAAATCCCCAGCCCCTCTCATGATTTGCTTAACGTCTATGCATCACTTCTTCAAAGAGTTCTCCCCTGATAATCTTACATTAATACTCTATTTACCACTTTAAATTTATATATTTTCTTTATAACTCTGTGCAATGTTAAAATAATACCATTTGACTTTCTGGCTCCTTTCAGCAGGAGAAAGCGTCATGATTGGTAGTGTTGTCTTTATGGATACAATCTAAAATTTTGTAACATGCTCACATTTAATCAGCCTCCATCAGAATAATATCTGTGTTAAATGGATTGTACAGTTTTGATCGTTCTAAAAGATCTGGACAGAGCATGCATGGTATTGGAGTCAGAAAAATCCGGAGGAATCTTCAGGCACCACTTCTCTTGTTATCCTTGGTGCCTTACCCTCTGGGCTCCAGTGGTTTAATTAGTAAAATTAGAATATAACATTTACTGTCAAAAAGTATTTGAAGAAAAATATGAATACTTTCCTAGAATACAAAATAATATGTGCTTAGGAGATTTGAATTATCTTTTAATACTCATATATTCCTTCCAAAACTATGCATAGAACACTTCCTGCTTGCCATATTCTTGACAGTTTTGAGTATCCATGAGCATCCTAGTATGGGGAATTCATAACCCTCCAAGAAAATCCATTATATTATGAATCAACACTAATATGAGGATGCTTTAATTTACTTTAACAGTGCATTTGTCCTCTATTCTCTTCTCAGATGCTGCCATATGGCAGGCTTATGACAGTGCTTTGACTCTTCTAAGTGTTCACTGATCCAGTTTAACAACGTCCATTTGGCATAAGCTGCTATTTTCTGGATGACTTCCTGTTTGTCATTTTTCCATGTAGTTCTTATAGCTTGGGAAGTTCCCCAAGAGCTTTCATACCAAGGCATAGTAAGCCAAGACTGTCATCTCCCGAGTTTATTTCACGTGTCACCATCTTTTCTTTTGTCTTTTTTGAGACAAGGTTTCACTATTCAGTTCAGGCTGGCCTTGAACTTGCAGTGAGCCTACTCCCTCAACCTCCCAAATACTGGGATTACAGGTATAGGCCGCCATACCCTGAGTAACTTTTATTTTTATGTGGCATCATTTGAAGACTCATGATGAAGCTCTCAAATCTCACTACAAGTATCTACTAAATAATTTCTTCATATGATTACATTTTAACCATAATTCGAGATTTACAGGATTCTTAATACATATCAGGCAAAAAGACTTCATGAATATCTTATCCTATCCAGCTTTTTTATGATTTTAAATGTGTAAACATCTAATCATAGCAAGCATTCTCAAGACTTTCCCTGAACTTGAATAACAGTGAATGCTTACTGTTATGTAATTCATGTTTCCTTTCGTCTCCCATCAGTAGAACTGAAGTTTTGAAAATATCAACATCTGGGCTTTATGAGTGTGTGCTTGTACAACCTGGTGAACATTATTTCCTTGTGGAGTAAAAGAATTACATAGTTTTCTAGGCAGGCAAGTTTGGTAAGCATAGTCGTAAATACAGAACAAAATTGAAAGAACAAGTTGGTCAGTTAATTCCAAAGCTGTATTAATTAACAAGCAAGTAATAAATATAAACTTCTGGAATGTGTAACCACTGAAACAAACATAAATATAATTCCTACATTCTATGTTCATTACAAAATTGATATTTTGGCAGAATTTCTCATATATTTGCAAATCCAAGGTATTCACTTATCAGGACAGTTTACATTCCAAGGAGATGCTCTTCGTTCAGTGTTTTACAGGACAGTGTTATTTCAAAAGTGTTTAATAAGAGTCTTTTGAGGGTAGGAGCATGCATCAGATTTAGTAATAATAAATAACCCCAAGGACTGAACTCATATTCATAGCGTTTTTTTTGTGATTTTTCCCTATACTGCCATATAAACCATTCATATATAAAATATATTTACCTAATATTTGTTTGGAAACTTATGAAAAACACTTTGCTTAGTTATGGTGTCTGCTTGGTTATTTCAACTCACTTATTTTTCACTACCTTAGTTTCTCATATGGCAGCTTGATTTTCCTGGTTAACCTCATCTATCTCAATTCTACTCCATATGTTTGTACTGAGACTTAATCTATTCCATAACCCCAAAGAACAAGAACGTGATTCTTACCAGAAATCTCATTTAATTGCTGTTGGAACCATGAGTGATATTCTTACCAAGTTAGCTGAAACAGATTAACAGTGGTTGTTATATTACATATTGTTATCTTCAACAAAGTTGCTCAGATAACCATATGTAAGAATGGAAGAGTAATCAAATCATTAAAGGTAATAAGTAAATAATAATTTCAAAGAACATTAAAGAAAGTACATAGTGCTATTTGGTTTGAAACCCTGTATCATTTTTACTGTCCTTGCTTTGTGTTGTTTGTATTTTGTTATTGTTCTTTTTCTTTGTACTATTTTCTTTAAAATAAAAAGAAAACAAGTTAGCTGAAACAATTGAGAAAAGACTTATGTGTTTCATGAGATTCTTGACCGAGTAGGGTATACACCCAGACATGTTGAAGACTATTTCTTCAATTACTTGGAAATAATTAACATAAAAGTGGAAGATAGCATACTATGCACTGAGTAGTGTGGTCTTCCATAATTTACTGATGGAAAATCGAATCCTCAGGGATCTGGGCATTGGACACTTATGGAGGTACCTGGGTCATAAAGATGAAGCCCTTACAAGAGTATTAGTGTGCTTCTAAGAATAAACACAAGGGAGTTTGATATCTCTCTCTCTCTCTCTCTCTCTCTCTTTCCCTCTCATGCTCGCTCTCACTCTCACTCGCTCTATCTCTTTCCTTCCTCACATCTCTCTCTCCCCCTCTCTCTTTCCTGGCTGCTAGACTTTCCTCTGCCATATCCTTCCACTGTGATGTCTCCCCCTTCACACAGGCATCAATGCAATGGGGCTAGCTTACCATGGACTGAGATCTCTGACATCATAAGCCAAAAGGAAACTTCCTTCTTGTAAGTTGAATTTCTCAGGTATTTGTCACAGTGACAAAAACCTAACTAACATACTTCTGTCTACTGCTATATCACTGTAACTAGTAATTGTGATAGATCAATTTGACTAGAATAAGAAACAGCTAGCAGGTTATAAATCATGCTTTTAGGTGTCTGTGCTATAGCTCCAGAGGTGTTTGGCATGGGAGTTAAGCAGACTGAGGAGAGAAATGCCTCCCTGGTGGTGGGTGGCACCAAGAGGCCTGGATGGGATCAAAAATGGCGCCTGTTTTTGAAGCACTCCAGTATCCTTGAGGAGGTGCATCTTTTGCTGCTGTCATCATTGGGCATTGGTCTCCAGTACTTTTAGACTTCCATATAGACTCATACTTGGGATCGACTCTGCAGTGAGTTTCCATGTCCTCAACTTCAGACTGGTGCTGCATCTTTGATTCTTGTTGTCCTACAGCTTTCTTCTTCTTAGCCTTAGCACCTACTGAGTCCTCATTTATGAACTTTCCCACCTCTGATCTTGGAAGCCCACCTAATAATGCTCTTTGCATAAAATATATATATATAGTATATATAAAATATATTTATATTTCAGATATAAATGTAATCAGAGGTGAAATTTCCAAATTTATAAGTAGCATTTTCCTTATCTTCAGAGTTCAGAAACCAAAACTACATTGAAAGTATGAGTTTTTATGGTAGCTAAATCTGTCACATAAACACTCAAAGTCAGACAGTGCAGAGTGAAATTAGGCAGAGTGGATCATTCCTCATCTGCCTGGTTCTTCTTCCTCAAATACAGTGAGACATTTTTTTAAATCTCCCTTCAGTTACATGTAACCAGGTGACTGAGTTCTGGAAATAAAGTGAGCTCATAATTGAGGTACACAATACGCAAGACTGGTCCATAGATGCCTCTCAAACATGTGATTGTCCCCTTCCTCCAGCTTGCTGCAAAATGAATACAGGAAAAGAAGCCTGCTATGTCCCCCACTGAAGGAGAGTTGCCCAGGCTAGGAGCAATCCTTTGATGCTCTATGTGGGAGGCAGTTTTTTGCTCATTCTTGGACTATTCTGCATTTTTAAAAATTTCATACCAGTTTGAATTTACCTAACAAAAAGAACAGCAAACATTTAAGGTTTTCAAAAATCTTTCTCATAGTCAATTTTCAAGCATTAGTGATACTGCATGCACATGAAGATGGGAGACTCAAAGATAAATGAGTAAGGAAACAAATAAATAAACAAAAAGGTTTTAATATTTACCTTTAACTGAAGGATAAAGCATAACCAATTAGGTTTTATCTCTGTGTTCTTTTAAAAAACGTGTATCTCCAATAGATATTGTGAAATGGGAAGAAACTGCTCAAAAGGAAAAAGTAACAAGGATGGGTGAAAGGGGAAAGGACACTAGGGAAAAGGGAAAAAATGAGTTGAGTTATACTATTAGTGTCTCCTAGCTCATTAAAAAAGGTTTGTGTTAATATCAGTAGGAGAAATTTTTCTGCCTAGATGTTGTATCCTGAGCAACTACTTAAAAGATAACATGGAATGTATTAACTACTGTTATTTTCCCATTATTTTGTAATGAAATTTTGTTTACCTTTTTTCCATAAAATAAAAAATGTGTATCTCACCTAAAGCTAATTTAAGAACTCTATTTTTGGTCTATGGTTGGCAATATAATTAGGCATCACAAACCTTACAGGTATTAGGGAAAGTTAAATATATGACTGAATAATATTAATTATATCTAAATTTTGTAAAATTTTTTTTTTTTTTTGGTTTTTCTCCGGTACCGGGAACTGAACTCACAACCTTGAGCTTGCCAGGCAGGCGCTTTTGCCGCTGAGCTAAATCCCCAACCCCAATTTTGTAAAATTTTAATTGCATGAAGTTTATGCCAGAGTTTTCTCTGTGATCCTGGTACATCCTTTGTGCATTAGTTAATCATTATCTTTCTTTTGATATTGTATAAACAAACAAATAAATACCATGAGGAAATAAAAATAAAACTAAGACATATGGTTGTCCTTTTTTCCATTTACATTTGGTGATTTATTTTATTTGCACCCACGTTTGAAAATGATTTTCTCATTTCTAACAAAAAGTCATGATATTCTGTTTGCAAAAAACATATTCTATCTCTGAAACATTGACTGCTAGCAATTATATATGTGTAATTAAGCATAACAGCATGTGATGGAAATTATGATGATTAATTTTATGAGTCAACTTGACTGGAACATGAGATGTCAACATACTTGGTTAAACATTATTCTGGCTGTATCTGTGAGGGTGTTTCTATGTAAAATTAGCACTTGAAATAGTAGAATGAGAAAAGTAAATTGTTCCTCCCAAAGTAGATGGGCCAATAGAGCAGGAAGACAGAGGAAAGGTGTTATGGTTTGTGTCTGGGTGTGCCAGCAAAGCCTCCTGTGGTTATGGAGAAGTGGACCTGCAGAGGCAGCTGAATCTAGAGTTTGTGATCAGTTCATTGGCTAGTTCTGGGGTTAGGGGTGTGAGTGCTACATCTGCCCTAGGGAGAGTAGGCTGCATACAATATAAGGGAGGAAAAGAGGCTTGCTCCTCTCTTTTTGCTGTGTTGCTTTTGCTGTTTTCTGCTGCCATGAACTGTTGCCCCTCTGCCATGTGCTACTCTGCCTTGGAGCCAGTTGACTATGGACTGAAATCTCTATGTGAGCTAAGTAAACTTTTCCTCCTCTAACTTTGGGTATTGGGTATTTTGTCTCAGAGATGAGAAAAATAACTAAGACAGGACTTTCCACATCTTGTATGGTGGGAAAAATATTGAAAATAACTTTCTTAGGCTAGCAAAGGGATTGAAAATCTTAAGATTACTGACACTGTTCAGCCAAAGTGTAATTTGTTTGACATGTGTGACTGCCAGTAAATCTGTGTGTAGTGTAAAAATGCATCAAGAATTTAAATCATTTTACAGTGGTACCTTGGCTCCCAAACTTAGTTCATTCCACCGTTCTGGAAAAGATGGCCTTAGTTGTGTTCATCCATCCAATGCAGAGTTTGCAAACAAAAAGCACAATTTTATCAAAATGCTTCTGTTTACAAACCAAACTGTTTGCAAACAAAAGCATTTGTGAACCGTGGTACCACTGCACAGTATTTACAAAACATAAACAGATGTAAATGAATTCATGAACAGTCCATAAGATTCAATGTGTGGGTTTTGTCTCTCTGTGACTCTTGTCCTATCTTTGTTTTTAGGAATATAGCAGAAGGTGAGATTTAAACAGGTCTCCAAAAAATTTTCCATTAACACTTGAGACATTTTCTGCTGCTACTAGCTAGAAGGGAAGAAAACATTTTTGCAGATATTGAGCCCAAAGACTATTAATCTACAATCTTAATATCTGTAATAATTGCCAGTATATTAAATATTTACTGGAGTATATCTATTTTCAGATATTTCCTTGCAAGTCAGTAGGACTACAGTGTGACTTACATATCTATATGCTAACAAGCACACTAAGGTTATTTCTTATATAGGAGGTGGAAGGCTTATGTGTTGAGAAAATATCACAAAAACTTTTCTGCTTTCAATGTGATAAATTTTCCTATCTGGAAATTTCCTATCTGTATCAGTTACATTTTGCTGTATTACAAACCAGGAGAGCTCAGTGATGCATAACAGTAAGCATTTTATGTTCAAAGAGTAGAAATCAGCTTGGAGGTTTACTAAGCAGCCATGTCTTGAATGTCAAGGATTTGCTGCATAATCCACTCATGCAGGTTGGCTTCAGCTGGGACTCAGATTTCTCATCAAGTTTATGAAAGAGATGTAGAAAAACAAGTAGAAATAACATAGGTCCTGTCTTAGTTTTCTCGTTGCTGAGACAAAATACCCAACACCCAAAGTTAAAGGGGAAAGTGTTATTTAACTCACAGTTTATAGAGTTTACAGTCCAAAATCAGCTGGCTCCAAGACAGCATGGCATGGAAGCAGGGTCTTGCAGAGGAGAAATATTCATTGAGTTAAAAAGGTAGCAAAGCAACAAGGTACCAAGACAGTGCTCTTTCTGTCCCTTATATCATATGCAGGATACCCACTCAGGGGCAGGTATAGCACTCACACCCTTAATTCTGGCCAGAACCATGCCAAACCACTCAGTGGGCTGATTTACTAATCACATACCCTTAATCCCAGCACCACACTCTCTAGATTCAGCCACCTCTGAAAAAGTCTCATGACTGCACAAGGCTTTAGGAGACATCTAGACACAAACCATAACACGTCCACTTCTACCCAATCTTATTGGACAAAGTAAGTCACATAGTTTAAGTCTTAGATAAAATCTAAAAATATTTTCTGCCTCTTTATAGAGATGAACTTCAAGATAAGCTATTAAAAGGTATAGATACATAGGGATTAATAATTGAGGTCATCATTATAAACAGACTTTAGTAAATGCTGGAAAGGCAAGCACTGGACAGAAAATATCATGCCAAGAATTTTATTTGGGGAAAAATGAGCTTGTGGGTAAAATGACTTAAGGGTGTTCCTATTATTCATATCCAATGCTAATAGGGCAGTATGTTCCAATAGCATCTGATACTTATCTGCAGACTGCTATCTTCTTTTTGATACTGTGGCAGATATATAAATCACTACTGAAGTTGACATTGAGCAGAAACACATAGCTTGAACACAGCCTGATTTATGCACATTATATATTCTGTGCACATTATATTTATGCACATTATATATTCTGTGTATCAGATACACAGTATTCAAGTTAATGAGGCCATCCATGGAATCCTGGCAAACAAAGTAGAGCTTTTTGTGAGTTTTAAGAGTACTGAATAATATTTACAAGTTTGAAAATTGACTCATTTGAAAATTGGCTACTTATTTGTGAAAAGTTTGAAGCTTACACATTTTAAAATTTATGATATTTCATGATGAAATAGGTTTAAATTTAAAGCTACTATAGTTACAATAAAATACATTTTTGTGTGTGAGAGAACATGTTTCAGAACAGCCTTTGAAATGCTAATAGTACATTATTTTAAAATTTTTCTTTGAATTGTTTGAATATTCTGGAGAGATGTTAATTCTAGATTATTATTATTAAATTATATTTTACAAAGAATTTCATCAGTAATAATAGTACTCCTTTGTGTTTGTGTGGGGAAGTTACACAATTTGCTTCCTTTAAAATTTCAAAATTAATATATCTTTAATTCAGGCTGGCTTTGTTTTAATTAAGGGGGCTTTATATTATAGAAATACAAATATGTTTATTTTAATAGATACCTTGTAAAATTGAAGCTTCTGTGTATATAATATGTAAATGTTTAACAGAAATCATTTTTCCCATACCT
Source organism: Chinchilla lanigera (assembly GCF_000276665.1). Classification (NCBI taxonomy): domain Eukaryota; kingdom Metazoa; phylum Chordata; class Mammalia; order Rodentia; family Chinchillidae; genus Chinchilla; species Chinchilla lanigera. Next base: position 3,505,680 of record NW_004955463.1, read on the forward strand.
TAGTCAGTTCTGGAGGAGTTACTGTTCTCCAAGTAAATACAGAGTACAAAGATAAATGATTAGGCTTGTGCCTTCCTGTGGCATGAGAGAACATAAAAGAAGTCACTATAATAAATAGACAACTCTTTTTTTCTATAAACTTGCATGATTGCAGACATTTATAAAAATAGAAATTACCATGGATAAATACTCTTGACTTGGAATGTCGCAAGGATATCCTGCTAGAGTTTTCTTTTTCCAAAGTCTTTACTAAATCCTAACACTCAAGAATGTTTTGGGGGAAGAACTTGAGAAGTGCTGATGGGATTGGGGTGTTGAAAATGACAGTGTTCATTTTAAGAACATGCTCATCACTAATGAGAATAAAATTTGAAGAACTCCTTAATATTTTTAACTTGGGTGGGGTTTCTATCAGCCTTTCAAAAATGTCAAAAGCATCATCCAAGGGTGCAGCAAAGAATGTTATTTTAATGTTATAGACACATTCATTTCAAAACAAAAGGAACATTGTGAGCAGGCCTCCGCTTAAATTTTAATAAACTAACCAGGCGTGGTGGTGCACGCCTGTAACCCCAGCACTCGAGAGGCTGAGGCAAATGGATCATTCCAAGTTTGAGACCAGCCTGGGCTACAAAGTTAGTTCAGGGCCAGCGTAAACTGCATAGCAAGACCCTGTCTCAAAAAGACAAAAAAAGCTAACTAAAGCAATCCTTACACCAAAAATTTCAACTACAAATTGCCTGTCACATTGTCATTTTTCTTTAGTTCTTACAATTTCGAAAGGCTTACATTTCTTTTGAGAAGTTGCTTTAAAAACTATTATCTGTTTTTGAAGCTTTTTTTTGTGGAATAATAGCTTTTACATAATCTCAAAGTACAGGATAGACTCTACACTGGAGGGAAGAGGTTTCCAACAAGCTGAGGGGGGAGACATGTTATCAGTTGGATCTTAAATGTATTCCAAGGTCTGTATATTGAAGGTGTCCTCTCCACTCTGGCCGTACTCGGAAGTAGTGGAAACTGTAAGAGATTGGGCATAGTAGTAAGTCTTCTGGTCATCAAAAGATGTATTATTGTGGTGGACTGACAACTGGTAGTCAATTTATAATACCCAGATGAACTGAATCAATATGGTGCTGGGTGTGGGAGGCCCACTTGGGGATTGTCACCAACAAAATAAAAAAGAGAACTGGGGAAGTGATGCTGTTAGGGGCTGTTGGTTCTCCGGGACCTGTTGGTTCTCTTGGAGCTATTTGTTCTCCTGGAGGAGCTTATCATGCTGGCTTTCCTGATATGAACTCAGCTGCTCTCATCATTGAAGGAGCTTGGGACCCTGTTGTCCGTGAAGATGGCTACGGTTTACTTTGGGGGAACTCTTGTCCTGACTTTGAGCATTGCTTCCTGGCTCCAGAGGGGCAGATAGTGCACTGTTCAGTGTTCTGGAGACGCTTGTCATGCTGACTTTCCTAATATGAACTGGGCTGTTCTCATTGTGAGAGGGGCTCAAGACCTTGCCATTGCTGAGGATGGCTGTGGTACTTTTGGGGGGAGTTCTGGTCCTTACTTCGAGCATCGCTTCCTGGCTTCAGTATAGATTCCTCAGCCTGCTGGCACAGACTTTCTAGCTTTCACTGTTGGCCTTGGAACCGATTAGCCATGCACTGGAACCTCTAGTACTGAGAACCAAAAGAAACCTTTACTCTCTATAAGTACAATACAGTATTTCAGATATTTATTATAGGAATAAAAATCAGACATACAAATACCAATAAGAGGGGCATGAAAACATCAAAGAGAAACTTTTCCTACAGTCGAGCTTAACTAAAAAAATGTGCAAAGTCAGCAGCAGCAGACACTTTCACTGTTCTTACAAGAAAGGACTAAGCTTATGCCTGCCTGCCACTCATGTTGGTCACTCTTGAGGTTTAAATGAAGGGGTTTGCCTCCCTACAGCCTGTATAATTAAGCAGTAAATGGTAAGCCTATGAAAACATCCAATGTTCTTGTTCACTTCTGTATAAACAGAACTCACACATTTCTTGGCACATAATTTGTGCACAATGAATAACTGAATGAATACTCATACATTTTAGATATGTTAAAGTTCCTATAAAATAAAATTGGCAGTTCTATTACAAAGGTCAAATTCCCATTTACTTCTGTGTTATGACTACGTAATTATTGGTTAGAGACAAAAATGTGAGGTCCAAAGTAGAATATTTTAAAACGGGTTTACATTTAATCCTGAAGCAGTAAATAGCTACTCCTAATCTACCCCTTTGCCAACCAAAACATATTTTCAAACAGTTTTTAATTAGCAGGGAAAAGACAAATCAAAACCATCTTACCTGTCTAATAACAATGTCACCAAAAATTCTGTAATTAGGCAAATAATGTAGTTGGCTAAGTGTAACATATTCCGTAGTTGTTTAATTGTACAATGAGGGTTAAAACTTGCCAGAGGAGATTTCCTATACTCCTGCAGGATAGGGGAGAACAGTATTAGAAATTCTTCTATATTTCCAAAATATATCTCAAAAAGCAAAGAGGAACCTCAAGAAAGCCAAGCCCAGAGTGAGCAATGACTACTTCAAAATAAAGCTCCTCTGAACCTCCCCTCTGCCGTGTTCATCAGTTCTGGGTCCAGAATCTACTACTTACCCATCCCTCCTGTAGGACTCTAATTTTGCGCAGTGGCAAGTTAGCTAATGACCAGCAACCTCTCAGTAGATTTCTGTGGAGTTCTCTCTACACCTCACTTGTTCATCGCTCCTGCCCACACGACACAGAATTTCCTACCATTTTTTTACTTTTCAATGTACATCAAGGCTAGAGGGTAAAAAGCAACAAAACTGCTTTGGAAACATTTATCTTCTTTTTATTCCATTCTCTGCTTGTTCCTGAATAGGCCACACCGAATACATTTCTATTAAGGCAGGATCAGCTAAATATCTGCAAGTAATTTTAATTAAGATTTTAAAAAATCAAACTCAATATTAACATGAATTTTCCTGTCAATTCTGTTGTACAACTCTGTACTTTAATTATGTTTAATTAAAGAAACTGAAATGAAGACTACTAGAATTGTCTTAGTGCTAAAACAAGTCTGACACATTTTTGCCTTTTTAAAATGTGGTACCTTTTTTTCAAAATGAACGTGTACTAATTTTATCAGGGAATTTGATCCATGGAGGAAATGCATAAGGGTGCTGAGGGAAAAACGAGCCAGGCACTTAAATTAGCAAAATCGAGAAATCCGTAGTGTGGGAAAACTAACAAGCAAAGAAAAACACATGCTCCAAATATTTTGAAAGTTTAAGAGCCAATTGTTGACTGTGAAGGAACTCAGTCCTGGTAAGTCTCCAAGCTTCTCTGATTTCTATTTCTTCAGACCAAAAAAAAAACCATATATGCCCAGTTGATGAATTGTAAAACTGGAATACTACATTTTCTGTCTAGTATCATTAATTTTAAGCAAATAACTATTAAGACTATCCAGTTTCTGTAGTGAATTTTGCTTGTGTTCACTTCCTTATAAATTGAGACATGTTTATATCATCATCGTGGGAAGGAGTTGTGGTTTTCACATACCTAACTCTTCATTTTTGTTGTCTATGGAAGCAACCAATCCCATTAGTTTTAGTTGAACACAGAAAATTTTCTGCATAGAAATGCTGAAAAGAACACAGGTTTATTTGAGGTAGCCACCAGAACCTCCATCATGCTTGCTCTCCTGTTTGTCCCTCTGATGTGCACTCTGTCCTTGTCATTCTGCTGAATGGCCCTTGGTCTTGTCACTTCAGTTTAGCTTTATTGGAGAGCACTACCAAATTAGCAAAGGGGGGCAGGAGAATGTGACCAGAGATTTAATTCCTCTTTTCCCTCTCTGGAGGTTGATCTGAACATTTCCCACATTCCTCAGTCAAAGAGGTTATAGCTACTGCTAGGACACTCCTTTCACATAAATCTCTCTCGATCTTCCTAGATTAGGGTACTTGCACCATCTGTCTTAGTTCCCATACATCTAACTTGTCCCTTTAAAATCAGTCTGACTAATTTTGCCTCTCGGTACTCAATTTGAGTACAGCATTTTCTTCCTGTCATGAAGATAATTGATATTCATTTCTCCAATTATCTCTTTCCTAACTAGCAGCTACTGCTACTCTTCATGGTTTAAAGACGTGGATGATTTAGGAAAAGTGATCTCCCTCTTCTACCTACAGATCCTCAGTACTTATTCCTCATTCACCCCTCTGAAGCCACTAGTTGGCAACTGCAGTGCTAAATCCTGTAGAAGTGATTTTCCTTATAGTATTTGTACTCTTCAAAAGACTAGAGAACATTATTCATTCCATTTTTTTTTTCAAATATTTGCTCTTCAGCTTCTGCTGTACCACTTCTTTCTATCTAATTAAAAGCTCTTATTCTCCATCTAAGTGCTCTTATCTATAACAGTAACAAGTAGAGAATAATCATTTTTGTTCAAATGTGCATCATTTATAAAAGTTAGACAAGTACTAGAATAAACAAATCTGCTCTCAATGAATACCAAGTTACTGTCGTATTAAATTCACTTTCTACTCATAATACAAGTCTAAAAGTTCATAATAAAAAGATACCTTCCTAAACTCTCCATATTTCTTATTTGGAAAATTTAAAACTCTTAAAAGGAGCATTATATACTTCTATTAAAAGCAATACTCCTCAGGGCCTTCCTGGCAAGTATGAGGTAGTGAGTTTGATTCACAGTACTAAAAAAGGGGAAAAAAAAAAGCAATACTCTTGAGCCAGCTACCTAAATTAAAATTCCAAAATTGCCCCTTAGCAGTTCTGTGACTTTGGGCAAATTACTTAAATTTTTATGGCTTAGTCTTTCATCTGTGAAATGAAACTAGAGTAATTTTGTCATTGAGATATGTAATGATTAAGTGAATTGGTTCACGGTACACACAATTTAGAATAACACCTAGTACTCAGCTAGTGCTTTATAGCTGTTAGTACATATGATGATCAAATAATTCATGAGTCAAAGAAACAGTTTTAACATTAAGTGAGGCTTATTTAAAACTGAATTACAAGCATGAAACTAAAACCAGGCAGAGAATTGCAAACAATAAAATTAAACTAAAACCCAGTTTTCTTAATGCACTTAGATACTAAAGTCCCCAACAAGGTACTGTTAGGTAGAATGCAACAAGTCATTACTAAGATCATACACCATAACCATGTCAACTTCATCCCACAAAGGCAAGGGTGGCTTAGCATACAGGCATGTATAAATAAAATATACCTCATAAAAACAGGATAAAAATCACCTGATCATTACAATAGATGCAGAAAAAGCCTGTGATAAAATCCAAGATTCTTTCATGATGAAGAACTAAGAAAATAAGTATAGAAGGACCTTATCTCCAAGTGATAAAAGCCATTTATGACAAACCCATTGCCAATATCATACAAAATGGAGAACTGTAGGCTTTCCCTCTATAATTAGGCACAAGAAAAATTATGTGCACTCTCATAACTCCTACTCAATATATCACTTGAAACGGTAGCCAGATAGATTGGGCAAGAGAGAAATAAAAGGATTCTAATCAGAAATGGAGAATTCAAGCTATCTTTATTTACAGATGGCCTGATTACAAAGAAAATCCAAAAAACTTCACTAGAAGACTCTTAGAACTAATAAACAAATTCAGAAAGAGTTGGGATACAAAACCAACACACAGAAATCAAAAGTGTTCCTGTATACCACCAAAGAAACCCACCACGAAACAAACCAGGAAAACAAGTTCATTCATAATAGCTTCAGAAAATTAAATTCCTAAGAATTGATTTAACAAAGGGAATTAAAGACCTCTGTAATGAAAACAGAGTGTTGAGAAAATAAATAGATTGAAGAGGGCATTTGAAAATGGAATAACATTATTCCCTATCATTGAATAGGTAGAACCAATGTTGTCAAAATGGCCACATCACCAAATGGTATATAGGTTTAATACAATTACAATCAAAATACCATCAGTATTTTTCACTGAACTAGAAAAATCAATCCTAAAATTGATATGGAACCTGAAGATATCAGAATAGCCAAATCAATCCTGAAAAAGAGCAAAACAAGAGAGATTACAGTTCTGGATATTGAGTCATACTACAAAGCTATAGCAATAAAAATAATATTAACTTGCATAATAACAGACATGTTGACTAATGGAGTAGAATAGAGCATACAGAAACAACTTCAAGCACCTTCTGTGTCAGGAGTGTCTGAAGCTGGAAATCAGTCACATACGAGGGGCTAAGGCAAAGCTCACAGAGAATACCAGGAGCTCCGCCAGCCATGTAAACAAGCTGTTCCAGATTGCAAGCTGGTTGCTAGGCAGAGAGGTTGAAACTGACATCAACCTCCTGAGTGTATAGATAAACACCCCTATGGTGATTGTCCAGTCCTCTTTTCCCAGCCAGAAAGAGGCCTCCACCTGACCTCAGCTTTGGTCTTTTGTCTTTATTTTCTAAATTCCCTCTCCATTTTTCTCCAGGACCACTGGGAGTTGCACTAGTCCTTGGCACTTCTGCCATCTGATTTTTAACAAAGGGACCAATAAATTACAGTGGAGAAAAGATAGTCACTTTAACAAATGAGGATAGGAAAACTGGTTATCCACATAAACAAGAATAAATATAAATCTGTATCTCTAAACCTGCACTAAAATTAAATCAAAATGGACCAAAGTTCCAGATATAAAAGTGGAAACACTACATCTCCTGGAAGAAAAAATGGTGAAACTCTTGAAAACATAGGTATAGGCAAGGACTTCCTGACCAGAACTTTAGTTGCCTAAGAAATAACACCAAAAATCAACCAGTTGGTCTATATCAAAATTAAAAGTACTGTATAGCAAAAGAAACAATGAACAGATTGAAGACAAAACCTACAAGATGGTGGGGGGGATTTGCTAGTTACTCTTCAAGCAGAGGTAATATCTAAGAGAACACAGAAAAAAATAGACCACAAAAGACAAAAGACCCAATCAAAAAACGGGCAATTGAAATGTATGAACAGTTCTCAGAAGAAGTACAAATAAGCAAATTATACGTGACAAATTGTTCAGCATCTTTGACCATTAGCTACATGCAAGTCAAAACATCATTAAGATTCCATCTTACTCTAGAAAGAACAGCTATTAACACAGACTCAAAAATCAACAAACGCTGGTGGATGGTAGGGAATTGGGAACACTTCTACACTGTTGGTGGAATGTAAACTAGTACAACCACTAAGAATATCAGGATGGAGATTCCTCAAAATGCTAAAAATAGAAATTCCATTTGACTGAGCTGTACTGTTTCTGAGTATCCTCACAAAAGAGTTAAAGTCTCCATGTTACAGCAATACTTGTATACCCATGTTTACAGCACCACCATTCAAAAGCTAAATCATGAAAGTTCTTCATATGCCCATTAGCAGATGAACTGATTAAGAAAATGGGCTATATATACACAATAAAATACCACTCAGTCTTAAAGAAGGATAAATTTCAGTCATTTTGAGAAAAGTAGATGAATCTTGAGACTTTAATACTAATGAAATAAGTTAGATGCAGATGGTTAAATATCACATAATTTCATTAGTATGACAGTCAAATTATAAATAATTTAAAGGGCAAAATTTAAAAAAAGATAGGAAATGAAGAGATAGACTGTAGATATTGTAAGGGAATCTGGAAAAAAGAGGAGGAAAGACAGTAAAACTGATCAGGATACACTATGTATGTGCACCAGTTCTCCAAGATGAATGTAATTACTATGCATTTTCAAACAACTGCTAATATAAAAATAAGCTGAATTGTAATGAACATGGTCTATCTCTAAATTTGTGAAATAAAACTAATGCAATATCAAATGAAATATTTCTGGCCCTAGATTCATGCACTAATATAATAAATGATTACAAGTAATGAGTTAAAAATTCATACCACAAGTTAGTCAAGGAAAAATTGACTAAGGTTGTAGTAATAAAATAAAGGCAATCCTTAACCTGGGGAGGAAGCAAGTGATTAAATATACAAGGAAATAATAAGATGTGTGAAACTAAACATTGGCTTCTGGGTGAGGGACAAAGTTCTGGAGGAAGGGCAAATAAACAAGGAATGGAAAAGTGCAGAGAAATGCAGATATGAAAAAGAAACCCTTTAAACAATGCTACAAAAGCTACAGAAAATTATTTTCTTGAACATGCAATACAAATGTATTATAATATGCATACATGCTTAGCTGTGATACTTAAAAAGAAACAGAGAAAAGGAAATAGACTTGAATTAATTTTTGTTAAGAAAATCTTTAATGATGATATTTAATAAATAAAATATTTAAAAATGAATATTTACAGCATAATCTTGTTCAAAACAACAGATTCAAGAATCCTAAGCCAAACACTAAAAAGATACAAGATAATAATAATAAACAAGGCTTAACTAATATATAAAACAATACAAAAACTAGATCAAATCAACTGAACTTATTACAATAATATAACTAGTTAAACATTAGAAAAATGGTTTAAAAACTTGCATATAGTAAATAGTTTTATAAATAAGATGTGAAACTAATCATAGACTAGCTTACTTATATCAGAGTGATAGGGGCTGGGGATTTAGCTCAGCAGCAAAAGCGCCCGCCTGGCAAGCGCAAGGTCGTGAGTTCGGTTCCCGGTACCTGAGAAAAACAAAAAAAAAATAAAAAATAAAAAAAATATATATCAGAGTGATATATACAGATATAAAAGGCAACACTCATAATGAGTTTATATGACTAAAATATTCAAATCCATATGAACACATAATAAATAAAGATAAAAGCCTAATAAAGTGCTGCTGTTAATTGGTCAAGTCGGATAATACAATCCTGAGTGCTCAGAAGAAATTCTGTTTGTTAGTAGTACATTTAAAGAGTTAGATTTTGGTTGGTGCTTTGAGATAAAACCATCTCTAATTTTAGTTAGGGTCCTCTGGCTGTATTTGGACTTTTGCCTCTGAATGTAGCCATTAAAAGTTTTGGCATTTATTTTTGGTTGACTCATTCCCTAACTGTAAACATTTCCTAAATATTTTCTCTGTCTCCTTTACAGAAATATCCCTATGTTGAGTTTTCTTTTTCATTATTCCTATATATTTCTGTGTCCTTTTACTCCATGTTTATGAACTCTAAGCTATATATACATATATATATATATAGTTTTTACTTAATAAATTGTTGATAATATATATGATATATAGCTATATTAATAAGTTATGAATAAATGTGATATTATAATTCTATTAAATTTTCTATGAATCACAGCATATAGTAGAAAACTTGAAAACTCCCTGTTCCTCTCTCAGTATTTCTGAGTTCCTTTCTCAGTATGTGTGAGTTCCTTTCCCAATGTTTGCAAGAGGCATCAAACCTATGAATTAACGCTTAAAGGCTCATTTTCACTGGTATTAATATTACTTTTGTTGGCTAGACCAGAATTTATCTGTCACTCTCCTATTGTGAAAGTTTTATTATTACAGTTAGTTACTATAAGACACAGCGCTATAACAGTCACACTTGCTCATGTCCCCTAAATTTGTAGAATATATACATACATATGTTTAGAAGTGGAATTTTCTGGAACAAAATTATGATATATCTGAAGTCTACCAGATAGTAACAAACTGCTCTCCAGCATGCTAAAGTAATTTACATTTTCGAAAGAGCAAAAAGAAACCTTTTATTTGTGCATCCTCACTAGCATGAGTTATTGAGGCACTATTTAGATTTTCTTCAGTTTGAATCTGAGAAATGAAATTTCTTTATGCCTTCAATATTCATTTAACTAACAACTAATTTCTAATAAGGCTGAGCATTTTTTCATGTGCTGCATAAACATTTGTGTTTCCTCTTCTGTGAATTGCCTTTTTAGTTATATTTCTCTATATTTCTACTGGGCTGTTTTCTTTTTGATTTGTAGTTTTTCATAAATCTATCTGGAATACTGACTCTTAATCTTTTTCATTCCAAATATCTTCTCACAGGCTAACATGATCTTTTTACATTTTGTCTTTTGCTATACAGACATTTTTTACTTTCAACATGGTCAAATGTTTCAATTATTTACCATAGCCTTTGTGTTTTATCTTGTTAAAAAAATCCCTTCCTTATCTTAAAATGTCTAAACATTTCCTTTTATTTTATTTAAATCATCTAAAATATGTTTTCCCTCTTTTTTCTAGATTTTGGTGTAAGCCTATCTGCAAAGCCAATTTTATCACCTTTCAAGTTTCTTTGAATCAATTGTTGAACTCCATATATCTTTACTATGGGTCTATTTGTCTATTGTTCCCCTTATTTTGAAATGTATTTTTAAATAAAACTTTAAAAATCAACATCTGTTAGGATAAATGTACCCACTTGGCATTCCTCCTTCAAAATTATATCACATCTTTTGGAACTTTTTAAAATCTTTTATATGCACTTTCACAACTCTATCAAATTTATCAACAAAGCTTATCAACAATTTATTAGTTAACTTGTTAAATTATATTACTGTTATGAATGGACTTAGTAAAGAATTGACATTGTTATTATATTGGTTATTGTTTGTCTTGAAAACAGAACATTTCTTCACGATTTTAAGTTCTTGCATAACAATTTTCTTTAATATCCTTCAGTACAATATACTTTTCTCCAAGTAGTTTCTTTTAATCTTATGAATGACTTATTCTTAAGCACTCTATAATTTTTGTTGCTATCTTAGGTGGTATATTTTTGAAGTTTATGCCTTCAAAACATCTTTTGCAGGTATAGGGAATTATTTTTAGATTGTGTAACTAAAAATTTTATAATTTAATTTCTAATACTCTATCCAAAGGTTCTCTTGACAATTATTTATTGTTTAAAGGTAGCAATGAGTTTCTCCTTTTCAGTTATCTAGTCTTTTATTCCTCTTTTAATTACTAGGACTTCCAGTAAAACATGACCCTGAACCAATAAAAACAAATATTCTTTGTTGAAGTTGATTTCAAATGGAGTGGTTTGTGTATTTCACCACCAGCTCATGACATTTGCAATAGGTTTTGGTAGAACAGAAATAGTTAAGAAACTTTCTTTCTCCTTCTAGTATTACAAGAGCATTTAACCAAGAATTTTATACATATGCATGTATGTATGTGTTTGTGTGTGTGTGTGCCTTTGTGTATGTGTCCCCAGTCATGTGCATATATAAAGTAATATATAATATATAATTAGATTCTTTTTCTATTCCTAATATTATTTGTTTGTGCATTCTTTATTTTTCCTTGAAAGCCTTCCAGATTTCACTATTAGCCATTTCATAGAAAATATTGACTTTGTTTCTATTTATTTTGTAACCTTGTTCTCTTAATTTATTAATTTTACATTTATTTTTTTCTTATTCTATCTCTACTACCTTTATTTTTAATTTATTTCCTCTTATAAATTCTTTTTCTTCGGTACTGAGACTCGAAATCAGGACTTTGTGATTGCCAGGAAGGCACTGTGCCACTGAGCTATATTTCCGGCCCTCTTTTTATAAATTCTATACTGAAATTTTTATATGATTAATTTTCAGATTTTCTTCATGTCTGATACATATTTTATGTGAAATTATTATTCAAAGAATTACTATATTAATATTCAATATTTTGATTTATTTAATTATATTATATAAATGAATTCATTTCCATAATCATTTTATAGTTGAATAATTTAAAAGAATGTATCTTTCACTTTTCTAAATATGTCCATTAGATACTTCTGTGAATTATGTTGTCCAAATCTTCTCTATGTATTTTTATCTGCAGTCTATTGAGATGTAGGTATTAAAATTTCAATTTTTTATAGTTCAACAATTTTTTCTCATAAGTATTTGTCATATGACAGATACATTACAGTTCAGAATGCATATATCTTCTTAGTGAAAGGAAACTTTTATCATTAGCCAGAAAACTTTTTAATTCCCTCTCTTATTCATTCCTTCTCAAATCTATTTCTTATGTTAAGGCAGTTGTACCTTTCTTTGCAGGACATTGATTTGGAAGCCACATAGCCCTTTTCAACATCTGAAGATGCACTAGTTCTATATACAACATTCACAGGGAAGTAGTTGCCTCTACTATACCCTAGGCAATCCTCCTATATATCTTAAATCACCTCTAGATTATTTCTCATATTCAAATGCAATGTAAGTACTATATAAATAGCTGTTGTAAGGTCAGATATAAAGGCTCTTGGCCTTGATCCCATCAGTCTAGGAGACAGAGGAAAGATTACAAGTTTAAAACCAGGCTGAGCAACTTGGTGACTTATCAAGACCCTATCTCAAAATAAAAAAGGCTGTTATATAGCTCAGTATGAAGGACCTGGATTCAATCACTAATGCCATGAAAGAAAGAGACAAGAAAGAGACAGAAAGAGAGAAATAAAGGGAGAGATGAATGGTTGTCATAATGTTTAGGGCATAATGACTATATTGTTAGTACACATACACTTCTTTTCAAATACATTCAAGCAAAATTAGTTGAATCCATGAATACAGGGGTCTTACTCTAAGCCATTCCATTCTTTTTGCTAGCTTTGGACTCATTTATAATCAGCCTTTTGAGGTTAAACCTTCTTCATGATTCACTTTTACCAATGATTTAAGCTGAGATAAAACTTTTGTATGAGACACAATAATATTTCATAGCTGATGAATTTGTTCTACTTATATTTATGAAGATATTTTATTTTTTTCTACTGCAGTTATTTCTGTCTTAATTTTTTCTTTGCTTTTATGTATCCAGCTTACATTTTTGTTGTTGACTGGGTATCTTTATTTCATTTTTGTCTCTTCATTTAGTAGTCATAAATTCCATTTCTTCCCTTGTCCCACCACTTCTTTAGCTTTAGGAAATTCATCCACTTGGAAAGAAGAAAAAAGAAAGAAGGAAGGCAGAATATAAATATATACATATGAATAGCTGTGATGACTGTATTGCTGTTGTCTGATGGTGCATTGAAATGAACAGCTAATGCTTATAATTTTTTATGTTCTGATTGACTTTGCATATTTGTGTCTGGTGGTCTGAGCAACTGATTTAAAGGTAACTATATGGAATGGAATTATACTGGTGAACTCTTACCATCTTGTCTAGTGAAACTCTGTATTATTTCTAATGTTTCAATGAAGAATTATTTTCTTATTCTCTTTAGTGGTTTGAGCAATTTTTAATTCTTACATCTGGTAATCTGAGCAATGTAGTCGAATAGCGATATGCAATGCAACAACCACTGTTGATTTGTATTAATTTGTCTTGAGACCCCGTATCATTTTGAATGTCCTTGCTTTGATTTATGTTTGTGATACTGGTATGCTGCTACTGTTCTATTTTTTTGTTTGTTTATGTCACATGTACTACTCTCTTTAAAATAAAAGAAAGAAAGGAAATTCACCCACTTAATAGCTTTAAGTGCTTTATCTTTCTTTTGTGTAAATGTGGTTATGAATTTAGCTTTTTAAATTTTTTTGTGTGTCCACCATGTTTCGAAATTCTTCCTGCACAAGGAAAGATTTTTCTCTTTATCAATCCATAATATTAGTACAAATGAAAATTTCCACTCCATCTTCCTTTTCTTCGTATCTTCCCCTTCAAATTAATCAGTTTCATAATAAAGGAGATAGCTTCCAGTGAAGGCTAATGCCAAATTTTGATGATTACTATACAGCAGGAGAAACTCGCTTTTTCTTCTGACTGTTCATGCTGATATAGATCATCAAAATTCATGTGGAATCTCTGGAACAAGTTATATTTAGCTTCTGCTAATGATTTAGTAACAGTAACTTCTTTACACTCTGATTCTCTATGGTCAATATAAATAATGTCCTATGTTATTTTTTAAATGGCAAATCTTTCAAACATGTTGAATTGAGAAACATCATGGATGGTTGTATTTCTCTGTAAAATCATCCCTCCAAAGTCAGTCTCCTACCCTTTCTTCTCAATTTTCTGCCTAAAGCCTTTTCCATAAGCTGTGCTTACAGACTGAATTATGCAGACAGACAAAGTTGGTTGATTACCAGTGTCCCAAGTTTCCCTGCCCTGGTAGAGTTTCCAATAAGGGAAAAAGTTGGACAAGTGGCGGATCAAAAGTCATTTTTGGGCAGAGACAATTAAATATTGAGTGTAGAGGATGTGAGGTTCCTCATTCTCTTCCCCCTCTGAGAAGCATGATGATGTCAGAGTTATCTAGAAATTGCAAAATGGTAGATTCACAAAAGGGAAGATCCTGGGACTCCAAGTCTTTGCTTGAGAGAATCATTCTAGTCTGTGATATGAGCAGAAAGTGTACATATTTACTATCAATACTCTGAAATTTAGGAGCTGCTTATGATAATCAGTTGCCCCATCTAGTTTATAAGGTGGCACATCTTTTTATCAGGACTATGACTCTAAAACTGTCCAAATTCATTGTCAATAAAGATTGCTTTTCTATGTCTTTTTTTTTTTTTTTTTTTTGGTAGGGTCTCACTAAGTCTTCTAGCCTGGGTTCAAACTTGTGATCCTCTTGACTCAGCTTCACAGAATGCTAAGATTAATACCCCTGTCTTGGTGATAATTTTTATGATAAACACCTCCTCATAGTAGCTTTAATAGTGAAGATGCTTTATCAATTAAATAGTTTGTATTCTTTTAGCTTTTAAACTTTCATTCTTTGGTGACTGCTCTTCATATATACTGTCAGAGGAAGCTGTGTTTAAAATTAGGAGTATTTTGATGTGGATGTGGACATCCGGGACAATAAATTAGTTACTTGTGTTACCTTAGCCCAGAGTTATCAATAGAGTTAAATTATTGTTCAATATGGTAATAAGTAGAGCCAATTTTGTTATTTGAAGTGGTTTTTAAAATGCTTTTAAATCCACAATCACTTCTTATTTTAAGAGACAAAACATGTGTTAGTTCCATTTTTCTTTACTTGATCACAAAAAACTGAAAACTACAAAACAAATCAGCTTTAAAATACCTGGCTTAATAATTATAATTGCACCTCTGAGTGTTTAGATCAAAATTAATTTCACCTTCAGATGAACACATCAAATTTTAACCAGTTCTTTCATGGTCAATCTATAACTAGAATTTATCTGATATTTATAAAGATAATTTTTTAATATTGTAATTTAGTTCATGAAATTATTGATGTAATTCCTCCATCTAGGAACACCTGATATTTTAAAGAGAAACAAATGAAATTTTCTCCATTCCTAGACAAAGTAAGAATGTAGCTGACATCACGTGTAAAGCTCAAACTATTTCCCCTAGTGAATCTACAAAGATGGAACACATGATAGTTGCTAAGAAGTCATCCTTGTTACAGCAAAGTACACACTACCAGTAGCTGATCAATACACCAGATTGTACACCTTATTTATGTAATGAATTAATATTAATATTTCACCAAAAATCTATACATTTCCCATGTAGATCATGTTCACCATTAGATTCATATAAGAACATAGCTGTCCCGCTATTATTACTCTTCATCCTTTGCTACAAAAAGTACCAGAGATAAAGAGTACTAGTTCTTAGACATACAAGTGGATACTCCAGAGAATGAGGTATGAGTAGTATAAACCAGTGCTAATAGCTTCACCAATGCTAGTAGCTTCTTTCTCCTTGGGAACTGTTTGGAACCAAGTCAGGTGTGCCATATGGTCTTCTAAGAAAATCCTTCACTTTCCTAATCTAGCCAGACACAGGGATGCTGTAGTTTTATTATACTTGCAAAGATGAAAGATAATATGCTAAGAGCGGCTGAACAGAGGAAAGAGAACAATTTCAGGACAGAATTGATAGAACTGTTTAATTTTCTCAGCTTCATAGAATTGTTTAATTTTCTCAACTCCCATTACCTTGTAAATTGGTCAAAAATACTAATGCAAAGTTATGTTAAATGTACAGACACCACATACATATAAAGCTTTTCAGAAAATAAAATTAGAGCATCCATACAGTAGCATATTGAGAGTTACACAATGCATATTTAGAGGGGTGTTTGTTTGTTTGTTTTGTTTTTTGGGGGGCAATACTGGGAATAGAGCTCAGGACCTCACACTTTCCAGGCAGGTGCTGAGCCACTGAGCCATATCTCCAACTCCTTTTAGGTTTAATTTTCATTTTTCCTTCAATAACTCAAATATCTCAAACAAAAACATCTGCAAAATTAAACAAGATTTTCCTATGCCCATTTTAGAAGATTAGGGTTAAAAGCAAATTTTTCATTCTTTCTTTTTGTCCCCTGTGGGGCCTTTCACATATAATGGCTCTATTCTGCTTGGTGATGTTCAAGAAAAAGCCATTGTCATTTGTCCCCTCCCTTCCATTTCCAGCTTGGCCTCATCTGCCTGGGGAAGTCAGACTGCACCAGTAGTGGGATGATAATTGGATAGTGAGCAAAGAGAAAAAGGTTTTTAAGACACAGGGAAAAGACACTGGGATAAAGGAAAGACCCTAACCTGTTAATTCTTTAAATCCAATAATTTTTTACATGTCATTCCTGTGACTCTGTCCAGATGCAGAAAGGATCACCAAGACAATAGGCCTTTTTCCAACCTTTTGACACAGAGGATTCCTAATAACCTTACACCATGTGGAACATGACTTTTTGACTTTTTTTTTTTTTTGACTTTTAACCACCATGTGGAACATGATCCAGTGGTCTTAGGAAAAAAGGCTAAAACACCATACTGTGCTTATAATACTGGAAGCTCTTTAGAACAAAAAATGCTGTGGAATACTAATTATCATCTTATAGCTGGAGAAAAGGGTGTGATTTCAGACTTCCAGAAATTGTTTATTTGACTAATATAAAATAGTCTGTTCCAGGTATACAGATAACTACTGTTTCTCCTGGAACACCATCTTGGTTATGAGGCACTTTGCTTTTTCTATCACACTGCATATCTCCTCTTAAATTGGAATGACAGCTGCTAACTAAGCAAAAATGTTTTCCAATTTTAAAGGAAAAGCATGATTTTGACCCACTTACAAAAATGGAATAGTATAAATTCATTAACATCTAAGTATCCCTCAGTCTGTTTTGTTGAGGCTATTTGGAAATTAAGGAAAGCAAATCTACTTATTAAGCCATGGTAGACAGGTGACATGATCACTAATGGTAATAGATATAGTGCTTCTTAACCAATGTTAACTACAGAAAATGCTGCTGCTAGATTAAATCTGTCTAAAAGAACAATAAGAAAATAAATGTATCTAATCCATTTATATGAAGAAACACGACCTGGGGCAGTAATGTTGTTTTCTATTAAGGTAATCTCGAAAGTAGATGGAAACCAATTAGACAGTAATTTAATAAAAGCACAACACACAACTCAGAAATGAACAAATTTATTCTCATACTGAACAGAATACAGTCAAATAGCATTTTACACTTATATTTAAAAAAAATCATTTTCAAAACCTAGAATATATTAACCTTATAAATACCACTTCAATGCACATATACATAGTATTTGTATATAACATACTATACTTACATATAAGCATATATTATATATGTAATTATACAGAAAATTCAGGACATATGTATATCATTTATATTGTATACATATATATAGTGTATGTGTGTTACAGTATACAAACTAGAGTATATAAGTAAATGTATCAAGTAGGCATAAAAATGTTGTCTCTTAAATATTTGTACATCATAGTAATCGTTTACAC
Source organism: Chinchilla lanigera (assembly GCF_000276665.1). NCBI lineage: Eukaryota > Metazoa > Chordata > Mammalia > Rodentia > Chinchillidae > Chinchilla > Chinchilla lanigera. The sequence goes on from NW_004955463.1 coordinate 3,523,445, forward strand.
CCTAAGATAAAAAGTTTCTAAATAGACTTTTAATATTCTTGATTTTTGTGTTACTACTTATCTACATTCAATCTTTGTTTACCAGAAACAAATGTCCTGTCCTTATACACCTAATGTGGGATGGGGATATAGCTTAGTGGCATAAGCAACTGCCTGGCAAGCACAAGGTCCTGAGTTTGACTCCCGGTTCCAAGAAAGAAAAACGTACCTAATGTTTAAGCCTTGCTTGCCACAGGCTTCTGCCATGAGGTGCCACACCATCACAGCTCAAAGTGACAAAGTCACGTGATCATAGGCTAGAACCTCTGAAACTGTGAGCCAAAATAAACCTTTTCCTCTTTGTAAGTTGATTACTTCAGGTATTTGTTGCAGTAATAGAAAGCTGACTAACAGAGTGAAAGGTTAAATATGAACCTTCTTCAAATTCAGTGAACAAATATCATTACAAAGTCGACCTCTTCCCTATATAAATAAGAATTGTTTTTCACTTTCCTATGGTTAAATTCATGTGTTTACTTTTACCTTAACTGATTTATGGATCTTTGGAAATTAAATCAGTTTTACGGCAGTTCACACCAACTTTTTCTATTTTCTTGGAAATATTACGATGTACTCTAATGGACTTGGCAATTTTCACATTTAAATTACTAAATTTCATAAGCATAAATGTAGGTTCATTAAACATGATTCAAATAATGCAGAAACTTGTGTGGTAAAATGTGCTTCTGTGCCACCCTACAATTATACTTTCTTACCTTTGTATAATTGGTGATTTCTCTACTGTTCATCTCTCCTGTTTCTCCCACTGGCATGTGATAAATTTCTGTATACATTAATGCATTATGTGGTTGTTGAATCCTAGTATAATATTTTTAAAAGACAATGAGACCTACAACTATTGATCCACATTTAAATTAAAATTATACAAACTAGAGAGCTTAACGTCTTGGAAAAAAAACTAAATGTGCACATTCACCAGCACTGAAAACTGTGACATGTGCTCCTTCTGCCTATTTGGTGACAATTTTTTTTCCAAGGACAAAGGTGAGGGATTTCACAATTTTGTAAATAATATAAACAAGGAAAACTGGTTTTATGTTTTGTTGTGGATTTGGGGAAAGTAAATGTACTTTTTAAACCCTCATACACAGATGACATGATCGCTTTTTTAAATTTAAGAAAAAAATTTAGAAATTAAGCAACACATGCAATATCTGAAAATATGTGCCAGAATTTCTATCTGAACTATGTCTTTTTTTTTTTTTTTTTTTTTTTGGTTTTTCTCCGGTACCGGGAACCGAACTCACGACCTTGCGCTTGCCAGACAGGGGCTTTGCCGCTGAGCTAAATCCCCAGCCCCCTGAACTATGTCTTATTTAGCTAAACAAATTCAATTTCTTTCTACTGCTTGAAGCTGTCTTTGGTACTGACCAAAGAGTCCTCTATTTTCATGTTTATATTATATTTTGTCTTATTTCCAATTCATTTTGACAAAAGTCTTTATCTCTTTCTTAGGTTTTGATTGCTGATATTTTTTTCCAGATTAAATAACCCTGATTGCCTTCCCTAACATATCCACTTTTCACTTGCTTGGAAAAAATCCATTTTCCACTTGTTCTCCTGAAGGTGCATCCACTTAATCATTGTTCAAACAGGAGCTGGGTTTGGCCATAAAAGTAAATATGACAGAGTTGCTTTCAGAGGACTCACAGTGACCAACCAAAAAGTCTAAAATGAAATGGACAGAGTGTGCAATAGCCACTGGTTACCTAACTAAGCCTGGTAATTACAGATTGCTTACCAAAGAGCGTAACTCTTCAGTTGAGCCTTAAAGAGAGAATAAGAGGTAGCAAGGAAAACAAGACAAGAGCATGAGTAGTCCTTTTTCATAATTCATTACCAGTCCCATAAAAGTGCTTTAAACACTTTATTCTCTGCCTACTTCATTGGAATGGAGCAGAATGCTTTGGAAGTGGCAAGAGTTGATGTGAATAAAGGCAGGAATGAGGTCATCAAATCTTAAATCCCCGATCAAGTAACTTTAATGTTATAGTTTGCCAACATGTATATGCAAAAATTATGTAGTGATACTCTTATGGGTTGACCCGTGCTTCCAGCCCCTAGATTCTGGAACACACAATGTGTCCCTACTGGAAGACAGGGTCTTTATAGAAGTAATCAGGAGATCAGCGAGGTAGCTGTTAGCTCATTGTGTCTGCTGTCCTTAAAGAAAGAGGAAATTCGGAGACAGGCATACAGGGAGAATGTTATGTGAAGATGAAGGCAGAGATCATGAAGAGGTCCCTCAAACCAAGGAGACTGCTAAGTAAAGATGAAGGAAAATCAGCAGACCCAGAGAAGGTAGGAGAGGTGAGTCAAACAGATTCTAAGTCACAATGCTGACAAGGAGCTAACTCTGTTGGTAACCTCATTTCAGACTTTGAGCCTTGAGAATTAATGGGAATCAAGTATGTACTGTTTAACCTGTGTAGGATGTGGTATTTGTTACAGCAGCCCTAGAAATTAGTGCTGATACTCAGAGAAAAACAGAACACGTTTCTTGTGGAAAACGTAACGTTTAGACTGGTACAGTTTTCTGATTTGTAACACAGAAATGGGAGGTATGAGCCTGTGTACAATTTGGGAGAAGATACAATGCATAAATTACCATCATGTAAAGAAATGACCCAGGTAACACTGCCGTGAGTTGAAGAAACTAGCTCTGGATTTCATGGGTTCCACTCCTATTAGAATTTTCAGGTAAAATGGTGCATCACCCACAAGCGCTCCTTCAGAAACCTTCCCTGTGTTACCAGCTGTAGATCAGACGGCTTAGAGTTAAGTCGTTTTTCATCTTCATCTCAACAGGGGAAAAAATAGCAGAAATAAATACACAGTTGAAAAACTGCACATAAATCAATGATCAACCTTGCGTTCATGTAGTCCTTGTTTCAGAATGTTTCTCATACCAGAAACTTCAGTGAAATATATGTCAGTTTCTCTACTGATACATGAATACACCCACAGCTAATTGTAAATACAAAACTAGGGTCAACGAATGGAGAATGGTTTCATTGTCTGTAACAGCATTCTCTGATTGGAAAGAGTCCTTTGAGAATTCATTACTTAGGACAAGTTCCACCCCTTAAAACTGCTGCTGCGCTCTCATGATTATCAGATGAGACATTGCCAGTGAGTCCATTTGTTCTACTCAGCCGTAGAAAAACACATGTGATTCACCAGGTAAAACTTTTCTTCTTTCTTTTATATTTAACAAAATATATAACAGTATTGCTATACTCATTAGATTATGAGAAGGTTGAGTGTTATATGTCTTTCTGAAAACAGATGTAATATTTATTCATGAAATTAACTTCTGTAAGTAAGCAAAAAAAGTCTGATAATAAATAGACATTAAATTGAGATATTCAAAATCGTTATCCTACCGTGATTGAAACTATGTTCATCTAAAGTGTGTAATGTTTTCACACAGAAATATGAAATTTTAACAATGATTGATCATTGTAATACTGTTATATAATTGTTTGAAAAGATATTTTATAATATCAGATTTACTTCATAATAATTGTACAAATCAACAGCTTTCACTGTGCATTTTCATACATGCATAGATTATATTCAATTGTCAAAAAGTTATTTCTGCTATATAGTTCAAAGTGAAAACATTAGTTTAAAGTAGATCATACTATTGGAGGTTGCATGTTCATTTTTGTTTCCATATCCATATTTTATTGAATAATTTCAGCTCAGACATCGTACGATTTACACTACAGTTTGGAGTAATAGTTACATATGTTTAATTTGTTCTTTTTGTCATAAACTTCTTCACAGAATTTAATCAAGTATATCAATTAAATCATTTACCTTTCCTTATAATTAGCTAATGTACCAAATAGAACCCAGAAATCCTAGAGAAATATGTTACCAATGTTATCTAAAGGCATAGCTTTCTTAAACTTCTGAGCTGCTTAATCCACACAGTTACAGATGAAATGATTGGTTGCCTTCCAGTCTAGTCATTAATTGAATGAACAGTTGTTCCCTTATAACAATCTCTAACACTAATGGATAAGCTAATTTTTTTTTCTTCCTTAAAGTAATTGCACAGACATCCTTAATTTAAAATCACTCACATTTACTTAGTTGTTTTCAAAGGGTAAAGGTCGTGAACATTTACACAAGAGAGATTTAAATTGTCAGTATGATGTAGGGTGCATGAATCTTTCAGTTAAAGGAGTAAAAATTTACCAGGCATTTCTTTTTTCCTGTTACACAGAATATATTATTTATTAGTTTACAAAAAAGACAGTATTATTGTAAAATTTTATAAAGCCCTCATTATTATGTAATTCCATCTTTGTTAATTCAACAATTTCTCTTCTGTTTCCACACCATGTAGGACATTCTAAATACAATATTAAAGTAAAATATAGTAAATTTTATTAATCAAGCTGTCTAAATAATGAGTTTGCAGGAAAGGCAACACTAATCTTGCAACACCCTAATTATTATATTGCCTCTTTTGATGCAACAACTTTTTTCTTCTTCCAAATCCTGTAGGAAATTGTAAATAAAATATTAAAGCACGATTAAGTGATTCTCTTTAATCCAATTGCCTTAATAAGTGAATTTTAAATATGAAATACCATTTTAACATTGCCAATCATACAATGGATGATAATGTTAACATAGTGAATAACGATATCTACATAATGATATGATGTTAATTGTGATGAATGACTGAACTCCAACATCAGTGAATGATGGTAGAACGTAACATGAAGTAGACAGCAGTTAAATTCAACATCCTAACGCCCTGCTGACAAAAACTAAGCCAATATTTCCATTAGTGCCCAGAATGGACTATTAAATGTTAAGTATTAGTCTGAATGTTTTAGTGTTTCTTATGTTGACAATTTCCAGAACAAGACAGCGTTTGAATTTTATTAAACAAAAGTACACTCTTTGAATAATTTAGCATAGTCATTATTTTTAATTAAATATCTTCACATTTAGCATGTGTGCTGTAATATTAACAAATGTGTAATGTGTTGCTACCTTAAAACCTTAAGAAATCATGTTTTTGATATCTTTAAACCTTCAACATTGTATTATAACTTAGTTATATGTAGGAAACGGTTTGATGACAAATAGAAAATTATATTACCTGCAGATGTTTTTATCCAAACAAAATTTTAAAATAAAGGAGAATACCATATCTTTCCTCTGAAGCCTCCAGTCACTTGGAAAATATATGTAGCCCAAATTCTGAGAAAAATTAGTAATTTAAAAAGATATTTTTGATGACTTGAAAATATCTTTGTCCTTCCATAACTTTGCATGTTCACATGAGTGAAAAAATTTGAATATATATAAAAATATACAAAGTAATAAAAAGAAATTGTAACCACTCAAAACAAAGTACTAATGATAGATAAGGCGGTTCTGGTTTCATACACAACCCTTTCAACTTTTCCTAATTCAAATGGTATGTTAGATTGATTAATACATATTATAATATCCATCTCTAAAATTCACCTTCCCTTCTTTAGAACACTGTAACATGATATTAACTTTAAAAATAACTGTCCTTAATTTCACCAAAAAACAAAACAGAAAGTGTACAACACTGGTCATCTCCCACATGTCTCTTTATGTAAACATTTTTTTACATCAGAACTCAAATGAATTCACACATGTTCACTGGTCCATGGTGTTTTAATATTCTTTTAGTCTGTAAGTTTTTCTATTCTTTTCCCCTTGAATTTTACAAGAAAGACAACAAACAGCCCTGAACTTTCGTCTTGTACAATTTTCCGGTGTAGAGTTTGCTGAGTTTAGTATTATGGTGAATTCAACATGTTCCTTTCCCTGGCTTATTTTCTTGTACAGTGGTATTTATGGCTAAAGTATCATTCGGATTCAGTTTCTGTATCTGACAGACAGTTTCAGAGTCGGCCTTGTGTTCTGCCGTTAGGAAGTGTTTAATGTGTGGTTGTTTAACTTTGTGTGATGTCAACGACCATGGCGCGTAATGCTATATAAATTTTAAATAAAGTAATATAATTAATTTTGAAAAGCAGTGGGCACATTGAAATAACACAGGGAAAAAAAGCGAAGCAGAATAAAATACAAATTACTTTCTGGATTAGTTGGTTAGCACCAGGCAGGATTTTTTGTATGTTTAGTCAGCTATTTTGAAGTTGTTATTTTTATGAGTATAATTTTAAAACTTGAATTTATATAGAGTGAAAATTCAAAGTTTCAGATAGGTTAGAAGATGTACACTCAAGTCACCTTTCTGTTTCTTTCTTCTGTTTTCTTGTTTCTCTGTTCTGTCACCCCAGCTCTTCACTTGTCTCAGCACCACTATCGGAGCTTCATATCCCAGCTTCATAGCATCAGTCTGATCATTCTAACAAGTACTTTCTAATGAAAGAGAATGTAATGGAAACGATGGTGTTTTCAAGAATGCAAACACAGAACACACAGTGATCTGGAAAATAATTTTGCCTCATCTCTAGCAATCTGAGAAAAATTGCTTCCATGTTAAAAAAAACCTAGAATTTCTTTAAAATGCTATTATTTCTGGGATCAAGTGGACAAAATATTTTAAATCATAATTTTCTCAGAATGAAATTTAAGCACTAGCGTATAAGATTTCATGTGTTTATTGGAAAATGAAAATTGGGGAAAAAAAGCTACTCATAAATCTTTCTATGAACTAAAATGTGAAGGGCCATACCCAGAGCGAGGGTCACAGGGGGGAGCTGGCTGAGCACCACGTTAGGAGCCCTTGATGCACCGCACCTAGAATAATATTGAATGGAAAGAGAGTGTCTTTAAGAGGGTTTCACATGCATTTATCTTTAGTGATTAAATGAAAGTAGACAACGAGTTTTTGAAGTGTATTTGAGCAAAAATCTTAAAATACTTATTTTGAAGTACTAAATAAGCAAAAAATGAAATAATAATTAGATTGAGAAACTGTCCATGCTTTAATGTGCATGACATATGGGTATATTTAGATTGGTTACTAAATAACATCACACTCTACATACATAATATTATATACATATATGTGTGTATAGATAATCACAAAGCTCAAATACATTATATACATATATATTTAGTTTATATACATATATATCATAAGTAGGGAAATATAAAAGTCCTCAAATAACCAAGGAACTTTTTAAAAAAGGAAACTAGAGAAAGAGAGAGAGAGAGAGAGAGAGAGAGAGAGAGATTTATATATTCAAAACGCTCAAACACAATGAATTTGAAAGGAATTTGCATGGGATGCTATTTATAGCAATCTGTTTTCTCTGAGACCAGTTTGCTTTAAATATGAATAGAACTCCTATACTCTCTAAGGTTTTGAAAGGCATCAAAATAATAGGAAATATCTTATTAAGAATAAAGGTACTCAGGGCTGGGGATTTAGCTCAGCGGCAAAAGCGCCTGCCTGGTAAGCGCAAGGTCGTGAGTTCGGTTCCCGGTACCGGAGAAAAACCCCAGATACAGCAGGGAGAATACATAAACAGGCTG
>NW_004955463.1:3531127-3553612 GCF_000276665.1 Chinchilla lanigera
CATTTCAAATGAAGAAAAAAGAGGCAATTTTTTTTTTTTGGTACCAGGAATCAAACTCAGGACTTTGCACTTGCCAGGAAGGTGCTGTGCCACTGAGCTATATCCCCAGCCAGTGCTAGCTATTAAAAGAAAGTATTTGCAGTTTTCTAAGTATAGTAGATTACTAAAACAATAGGTAATTCTAAAAGATACACATTATGGTTTAGATTTTAAATGCCCCCTATCCAGGTATGGTGGCGCATGCCTATAATCCCAGCCTTTGGGTGAATGAGGCAGGAGGATCACCACAAGTTTGAGGCCAGCCTGGACTGCATAGTCCAGGCAGGAGGATCACCACAAGTTTGAGGCCCTGTCTCAAATCAATCAAAAGAGTGATTGGATTATGGGGGTTTTATGTCCATCAGTGGATTCATCCATAGTGAAATGTGCTGTCAGGTGGTGGAGTCTGGACAGAAGAGGTGGGGAAGTGACCCCAGCAGAGTGCATCGTCCTCCCTGCTTCCTCTTCTTTTATCTCTGCTACTTAGCCACCATGAGGTGAGTGAGCAGCTCTCCTCTGCCAGACTTTCCACCATGCCCTTCTTGCCTTGCAGCCAAGCAACTATGGGCTGAATCCTCTAAAAACATGACACAAAACAAAACCTCTCCTCCTTTAAATTGTGGGTAGAGGGTATAGTTTCCCAGCAACAGGAAAGAGACTCAGGCAGACATTAGGAATCATTTACCAGTCACTCCTGTATCTAATTTAGCCAAGAAATTTTTTCTCCAAAGAAAATGTCTATGTGGAAATACAGTTGATGAAAGGCTCAGCTTTTGTCTGATTGACTCACCAAAAATGAATAGGCACTGGTGTTAGAGTTTGTATCTATTTGTCCCCCCAAAGCCTCATGCACTCTTAGGTGGAGCTTTTTGGAGCCAGCTGTGCCTAGGCTGTGTGTTACTAGAATTAAAGTGTGTGGTACTAAATTAGCCCACTGGTTAGTTTAGCATAGTTCTGGGTATGGATAGTGGGAAGGGCCAACCTGGGTTTGAGTGCCATCATCCCAAAGTCTTATCGCCTGAATGGGTTAAAAGAGAAAGGGAGGCTTGCAGTTGCTGTTTGCTGGCTCCTACCTTCTGCCTGCTACACCATGGACTTTTTCTCCTTTGCTAGACCATTCTGTCCTGCAGCCATCTAAAAATGGACTGAAACCTCTACAAACTGAGCTGAGATAAATATTTTCTCTTTTAACTCATGGGAGTCAGGTATTTTGTCCCAGAAAAAAAGAAAGTAACTATGACAACAAGATTTTTGGGATTTTTTTTAACCTATTTCCCTTAAGCTGTTCAGCACAGGGCTATTGTTGAAAGAGTTCTAATTAGCAGCTCACACCAAACACTAATATTTCTCCATATTTACAAGAATGATATATGAAATGAGAATGAAATGAATGTGATATGAAAATTTGGTGAAACTGCATACAAATTTCATTTTAAAAAATATTTCTATGCCAGTACTCTGGGAAGCTAAAGCAATAGGATTGCAAGTTCTGGCCCAATCTAGGCAAGTTTGTAATTTAGTGAGACTCTATATCAAAAAATAAAAGGGCTGAAGATATAGCTTAATGTGAAAACTTTGGGTTCAACTCCCGGTGCCACAAACAACAACTACAACAACAATAATAATAATAAATTTCTATGGATTTATTTTTCACATTTCAATAATTATGATTGTACATAAAAATCTGAACTATTTTTTCAAAAACTCTGGAAAATAAACTTTTCCATCCAACAATAAATCTAAGTGTTTACTTAGACAGAAGGCAGACCAGTAGTCATTAAAATTAGTAACCAGACTCTGAATACTGCTATTCCTTCTCTGTATAAACTTATTTAAATCTTAATCATGTATGCAAGTCTGCATTCCAAACCAAGGTGTCTAAATTTAGTCGTCTCGTGGATCTCTTATTCTACATTTGGTTCAATTTCAAGACCTGCATGAGGCAATTCAAGTTAAAAATATGTCAGAAGGTGTCTATGTGGGTTTTCAGTTTTTGCTATTGTCTTGTGCAATTATGAAACATATTTTGAGTAAGGGCCTAAACAAGCAAAAGATGCTGAGTTAAGCAAAACTATTTTCATTAGATATACAGTACACACAATTCATCTATCATGCTTTCATCTGTTATTGCCTGGTCAGTGTCTCACATTTATATAACCTATAATTCTATTCCAGCTTTTATTCTCTATGAAACACTCACACACACACACCCTACATTATATAACAAGCTGTGATCCTTTTCTGTTGTACCTATATAAAATAAGGGTGGCTTATTTTAGTCAAGCTGGAAAGAATAAACTATTCAAAGTTGCTATTATGCTGGTAAAGAGCCCAAGAAATGGAAAGGTGTTTCAGGCAAAATTTACTAGTTTTAACATGGAATTATAACTCACACAGGTGGCAAAAGTAGCAGTCTGAACAAATAAATAGTGAATAAGTAACTGAGTGATAAATATGGGAAGAAAAACAGTTCACTTCTTGTAAAGTCCCATCCTTTCCTCAAGCAATTCTGCTTCCAAAATTGTTCAATGAAAACTATAATTAAAACACGAGATGTATGCAAAAAAGTACCCATCTTTCTTTTTTCTAAATTATACATGGGGAATCAGGTTTAGAACGTTAACATTAACATCAGTAAATTTAATGAGAAGCTTTGGTTCCAATAGTACAAGTGTGACAGCGTTAAACATAGCCAGTAAAAATCCAAGGAGACTTCTTAAGATGAAAACTCTGAATTCCCTTTGTCCTTACTGGAGATATCTTCTGGGGAACCAGGTAATACCATAGTCCCAGTCTTTCCTTCAAATGAAAGAACATTGATAAAAGAAGATAGTGGGTGTATTAGAACTCTATCAAAGTTAAAAAGCCATTCTTCTGAACCAACCCATGGGCATTTAACACTGTAGAATGATTTCATAATTTTAAAGTAATTAATTCTCTCAAGATTTGCAACAGTAAGACATTGGTTATGACAAGTGTTTAGGAAGAAAAATTTCTTGAGCTTCAGCTTCATAACACAACTACGATTGTGTGAAAGTAATATGTGATTATTTTTAGCTCCATAAAGCCAGGGTTTGGAAGGACCCTGGAGATCCCTAGGAAAATTTATAAAGTAAGTACAACTCTCATTTGAAATACTTTCCTCTCCATCCCAATAAGCATCCTCATTTTCCTTTCTGCCTCCTTTCTAAACTCACATTTTCTCAAAAAAGAAAGTCTCCTCAAAAGCCCTAATAGTACTGCTTCTCAGCTAGTCCCTTGAAGAGTAACTGTTGTCCTGCCATGAAAGTAAAGTTATATTGAAACAGACATTTATAATTCTGATTTATCAAAGTGCTTGAATGGGACTAGGAAAGTTCCACAGATCCTCTAGGGCATAACCTTGAATGAAAGATACTGGAATTGGAGTGTTGAGAATCACAGGCGCTGGGGTGCTCTCCCAAGGAAAGATTCCTTTCTTTCCTTAACCTGTCTTCAAACTTGTTTCCCTACTAATTTCACAGAGCAAACAATAATGAAAGAGAAACTCACCTTTGAGAGGCTCAGCTTTCTCTTCACTACAAAGAACAGTTTTGGTTCTGAGACACCTAATAATTGGTGTTAAGATTTGATATTGACATTAGTTTATTTAGCATTTTAATGTTTTTTATGTCATTTTTGTCATTTTCATCTCAGAAGGGTGAATCCAAAGTGGATCATTTATTATTAATATATTAAAAAATATTTAATTCAGGGAGTTATTAAGGTCATTAGGTGTGCCTACCACAGGTGCATGCGTATATGCACGTAATAATTGTACATTTAGAAGAGACTAGTTAATGTTATTTTCTAGATCTATTTAGGAATGAAAATTCTAATATGATAATGTAATTATATATTTCCTACTAGATTAACTGAAAATATTTTATTTAGCTTGCTTTAACTTTTGTGAGTCTACATAAAATATGTTGCCCTACTTTAAAGATCTTTAAGATATTACAACACAGTAAACCACCAGCAATTTTTGGCACTGTATTTTCACAATTGGTAATTTTCCCATATTTGAGATTATGTTTATATTTAAGTATATATCTCTAATAGTTGCCAGAGTATATTTTACCCAGATTTTTTAACTCAACAAAAATAAAAATTGTTAAACAAATTTAGTATATGCTTCTGTAATGATTGTAAAATATTTTTAAGACATCAAGTTAAATTTTAGCAATATTTATATGCATCTCATTCATGGAAAGTATACTGAAGAGGCCAATGATACAACCTGTTGGTGAATTTCTTCTTTTTCAAAATTCTGAACACAAAAATAACCTGAAATACTATAGGATGTGTTCTTTTTTAACCTCATGGCTATTTCTATTACACACATGCCTATATGCACTGAGGTATGATAATTAATATAGTTTTATGAAAATGCACACATTTATAGCTGTCAGGAGAACGGTCACTTGACATCGAGAACACTAGTTTTTTTTTTTTTAAACATCCTTGTGATTTCAGTTAGAAAGAAAACATCTAAAAGGAACTAAATGTGCCTTTGTTTGGGAAGAGAGTATCTTTTTTTTTTTTCTTAGTCATCTTAATACTCGTGATTGTAGCATAACAATAATGATTTCAGGGGTTGGGGATTTAGCTCAGCAGCACAGCGCCTGCCTGGCAAGTGCAAGGTCGTGAGTTCAATTCCCGGTACCAGGAAAAAAATAATAATAATAATAATAATGATTTCAGTTTTATAAGGGACCCTACATTATTCCATTTAGATTTCCAAGAGGCCTGATAGGGAAAACGCTGTCTATAGACTCTGTTATTGTTTTTCACCACAAATTAAGTATATGCACAGAACTATATACAAAAGTTCATAGTACACTGGGAAACAAAGGTTAATAGCCAATCAATCGTTGACTCTGAAAGGAACTTCTATAGTCTATAAGTCTACTTGAAAGAAACGCTGGAATACATGATTAACTTACACATACTTACACAATAAAATAAAGCTATTGCTTCTAACTTCCTTGGAAACTCTGCAACAATCTCTGTATTACAAGTACGTGTTTTGAAAGTGCTCAAAATACAGTGCTGACTTGGAAAGATTGTGATTAGAACACATAAAGCCAGTAGGTTTAGAAAGACAGAAAATATTAACTGCTCAATTAAATGGTGCTAGATACAAAGTAGAAAACATATTCAGAAAATTAAAGAGCTGAAGCAAAGCACAGATTTGTGAAATTCTCTCTGATGCAGAAAATGTGGAAGAATCTGGAATAATGGGAGGACGGATGGAAGTGACAGGGATTGGGAATTACATAGCTCCGAAAGATTTGATTGATAAAGGGGTTATAGAAACAGCTCCAGAGGATGCTTTTAAGTGGAATACAGTGCTCAGTAGGCCAACTTTAAAGGACTGACACTGTTTCAACCAAAATCAATAAAAAGGTCTTTAGTATTGTTAGTTTTTTAATTGTTTAAATCAGAAGGTTATAATCAAGATTGCTGTTTATTTTTATTCAAATTTTTATTTGGGCTTGCTCTACATTTATTTTATTCAATCTGTTTTATCATCATGCAGTGAGGAGATCTACATACGAGCACTCTCGATTTCATGGTCTATGCTTTGACAAGATCATCCAGCTTTATCCTGATGTAGAACAGTACAACAATTAGGAGCACACTCACAAGGAGGCAGCTCTTTTCCCACACCGCAACCTTCCCTCAGGGACCTGGGGATGGATCTCATTGCTGAATTACTTTTTATTGGGTCAGTTTTGAGTGTAACTCATAACAATGTGCCCTCATATTACAAATACATTGTCAGATCTGGTTGGTTTACAGAGTAACCCACTAAAAGGTACTAATTCTGTACAGTCAGCAGACACTCTGTTATACTCTAATTTTTTAAAAACTACTCTTTAAATAATTTAATATGAAGAAAGTTCATTTCTCATTCGTGGATCATGCTTTGATTTTCTTTCACATTGGCCTGTTTCTAGCACTAATGTCTAGAACTGGTTGTTGCTGAGTCAGTGTTGGTAAAAAGTAAAGCTATGCTAGAAGCTTACCCCAGACATGAAACACATCATCTCCACTGGACATTTTACCAACCAGTGCAGGTTGGATGGTCACGTTCCTGTGGGACAGCAAAGCACTATAACCTTAACATGTGTCCAGAAGATGTAATGATATTTGCTTCCACAGAATTAATGACACCATATGTTTCAGCTGATTTGAAGTACTTCAGTTATCTAATGCCACTAAATTTCTGTGTATTGTTAAAAGAAAAAAGACACAAAAGGATTCAGGAACGTGGAATTAAGGATGCCACCTTTCTTCTTCAAAAAACCTTTTTCTCAGAATGCTGCTAAAAAATAAGAAAAAAGAAAAAAGAAAGAAAAGAAGGAAGGAATAAAGTAAGAAAAAAGGAAGACGGGAGGGTGGTACAGAGGTACAAAGGAGAAAGGACAAAGACAAGGAAAAAGAAAATTAGTGATGTTTCTTATTAAAACTCCAATCCAACTGGAACACAGATAGGATAGGGTGAGGAGGGGAACACTGTAGTGCAAATTTGGAATAAATTTCCATACTTTGCCACCTGAAACAATAATACGTCATTCATATGGCAAAGTGAAATTCCTCAAAAAGGAGCTGGAGATTTAGCTCAGCAGCACAGCGCCTGCCTGGCAAACACAGTGTCATGAGTTTGATTCCTGGTACTGAAAGACAAACAAAACAAAATAAAACAAAAAAAGAAATTCCTCAAACAGAACCAAAAGAGAAATAACACTAAGGCTTGAAACTTTTTGTAATTAAGAAAATAATAATAACAAGGAAGGGGCACACGAGGGTGTGACCTTTTATGAATTACACAACAGTGAGATTTCTGGGATTGATGAGAGGTAACAGATTCAAATAAAACAGTTGGGAAACTCATATGACATTAATCATATTATTTATCTCTGACTAGCAGAGATAAATAATTGCTCAGCCACTAAAATCAATCAATCAGCCAATCAATCAATAAATAAATGAACCTCCCAAAACAACACCAAAATGCAATCATGCCCTCTCCTGGGCGTTGCTTCCAATGCCTCATTTAGCTGAAGGACACATTCAGGACACTGAATGAGAGTAATACTCTCAGTGAGGACTGGGTAACCAAGAGTCTTCAGGTTCAACAAATGTCTGCTCAGTCACCAAAATACTTTTCAAAAGTTAAAGAAGTAAACATATTTTGAAAAAAAAAAAATACATTGGTAAATGTTTATTAGATTCTGGCTGGTAAGAACACTTCAAGCACAAACAGAAACAAAAAAGCAAAGCAGTGCACACTGCACCCTAAAATACCAATAGGCTGGCTACAAAAAATGGGAGGAAGCTCAAAATATAAGTGAAATGAATAAAATACAAATTTTGAGGGGAAGGTGCTGGGGATTTAGCTCAGCGGCAAAAGCGCCTGCCTGGCATGCGCAAGGTCGTGAGTTCGGTTCCCGGTACCGGAGAAAAAACAAAACACAAATTTTGAGGGGAAAGATTCAAGCACTTTAACAAAGAAGCCATGTCACCAATATGTGGCAAGTTCTCAGTTCAATAATAGGCATAAATATCTTTCTAGAGCTTCTTTAGGAGGTGAGAAAAAAATGTGAATACTGCTGCCAAGTGCCATAAGAATTCTCATAAAGACATTACGGAGTGTCTTCATTTACCTCGCTCACCAGATACAGCACTGTGAAACTTCGGACTCTTCCCCAGAGCCAAAATGACTACAAAGGTAAATATTTTGAATCATTTTGCGTCCTCAAGACAGCCATGGCAGTGCAAATAAAGGCACTCATGAAAGAAGACTCTCAGAACGGCTTCAGAAAATGGCAAGAAGGCCAGGGATATAGCTCAGTGGCACAAGTGCCTGCCTGGCGAGCATGAGACCCTGAGTTCGATTCCTGGTTAAGAAAAAACAAAACACAAAGTGGCAAGAAGGATGGGACAATCATGTTCATACTAAAGGTTGGTATTTGGAGAGAAGTTAGTGGCAATGTGTCTTTTACTATATTTTTAAAAATTTATTTAAACATTCAATATATTTTTCAATCATACCTTATGCATCTATTTGTGCATATATATAGTCATGAGCTACATAACGTGCATGGTTATTATGCATATATATTATGCATATATAATATATATCTACCTATTCATATATATATATATATAGTCATGTGCTATATAACATTGTAACATTGTTTTAGTCAGCCACAGATCACATATATGATTAATGGTAGTCTGGTAAGTTTAAACTATTTGTTAGTTAAAAAGGAGGGGGCATATGAATGAGTTCATAGCCATCTGAGTTTATATAAATATGCTACATGACGTACACACAGTAAGGAAATCACCTAAGAATATATATATATACATTTTAAGAACAAAACTTTGGTAAGTTTTCCATAATGTTTTTTAAAATAATGTTCATTATTGAAATTTTGAAGAGAATACAGACATACAAGAAAAAAATTAATATAATCCTACTACAGACATAGTATAATTGCTGTTAATGTATTTAGCAGCATTTGTCCTTTATTTCTGGAGCACTATTTATACATATGCATTTTTAGAATTTAGTGTAGTTCTGTTTAAAATTTTTCCTTTGCCATTAATATTTTAATATTCATTAAAATTTGGAACAATGTACTCTGATCCTACTAATAAATGATAAGCTCCTTAAATTTGTGTCAAAAATATCAAGACATTGGATCCAGAACTGGGTAGAGGATAAACAGGGCCATCCACAAAATAAAAAAGGTGGAAATACCTAGTCAACATGAAAAAGTCCTTAAGTTTACTGAAAAAAATATGTGCAAATTCAAGATTATTTAAGTAATAACAACTCCTACCTTAGTGTGCACTACAAAATCAATTCAAGGTAAGTGAACATTCTCTTGAACGTCACTGTCAAAGGGCATATGCCATCCATTCACTAATTGTCCACCTCAAAGTTGGCAAAAAGATCTACTAAAATATTCCTAGAGGAAAGAGAGACTCATCACTCTTGCCTACTCTAATAATAATAATATTCTTTATTTCTACCAAACAATCTTAAATTGAGTTTTAGTTTTTGTCAGTATTTTCTGTAAATACACAAAATACAAAAGTCTCCATTCTGTTATAACTTTATACAAACATGTATAAGCATGCCTGGGCTAAGAATGGTTAAGTCTTATAAAATGACAACAGCCTGCTGTTGAGACAGAAGAAGGATAACCTAATGAAGAATATGGATCATGTGGTTAAGACATGAAGAAAAACTTGGCAAGTACTGGCTTTGGTATTTGACTTCTCACTGTGCACTAGCAACCCATAATTGTTATCAGATTCAGTTTTATGTAGAGTGGATATGGTCCAGAACTGTGAAAAATATC
The DNA here is from genome assembly GCF_000276665.1 of Chinchilla lanigera. Taxonomy (NCBI): domain Eukaryota; kingdom Metazoa; phylum Chordata; class Mammalia; order Rodentia; family Chinchillidae; genus Chinchilla; species Chinchilla lanigera. Next base: position 3,540,568 of record NW_004955463.1, read on the forward strand.
TCCTCTTATACGAATGTGAGGACAGTCTAATTCCAGCTGTCACCCATTCCACTGCCCAGGGTAATCTGGCGTATTAGACAGGTGACCCTCTCCTTCCTCACTTAACCTGTAAATATGTACTTGGTCACAAAGCAAAGAATTTTCCTAAATATTAAGCAAAAAAGTAGTCATGACCTCTCCCAGCCCCCATACTTCTTCTAGTCTAATAAATATCACTTAACCATGAATCCCAAGTCTATGTCTCCAGTCTCTGTGAAAACAGATGCTGAGATAGTCAAGTACCATAAATTGTGAACTGTCTTACTATTGAGCCAAAAGTTCAGGGCAAATGATAGCAAGATTTTTATTTGAACTTTCATTTAACGCTTCATTTTTGTCATTTTTATGGAATACACTTTAATTTAATTGTTATATTAGCCAGTAAAATTGGAGACTTTAAATATGCTATGCCCCTGTGCTATTTTTTGTAGTAAAGTGAACTTATATAGTATTTAGAGGTGTTGTGTTGGATGAACACAGCAGTTATGAATTTCTACTGCCTTTAGCATTTTACCTTCACCTTTGCTCTCTTTCTCTGAATCTCTACTACTGTAAAGATATTCACCTAAAGGTCACACTCAAATTTCAAATAATGATTTTGCCTTCACTCCACCAACGCGTTCCTTTTCCTGGATTCTCTTTCCTGGGAAATCCACTTAGTAGCATATATATATATTTAGTCTCTAATTAGTTGGTAACCAAGGTCTGTTCATTCTCTTATTCCAAGACTCTCAATTTTCATCTGTTTTCTGTCATTATCTAATTTCAATCCCCTCAAAAAATCATCAGTTCCTTGCAAATAGTTTTTGCTTTTGGAACAACTAGGATGTGAGCTGAAGACTTGTGATTTTAAAACCAGCATTCTAAATCGCTGCTGAAAACTGAAGTAAGACTTTGGGGCAAACATTTTTTTATTTTAGCCTGCACACAATGGAAGCAGGGTTATCAGAGCAGTTTCAAAGCTAATCTAACATTATAGCATGGTATATGTTATAGTTTCAATCTAGAATGTGCCCCCAAAGTATCAGAATTGGGGCTTTGGAAGGCAATTGATTAAGGAGGTGCCACACCCATTGAGGAATGCAGAGCTGGACATGCTCTAAGGAGATGGGGGCCATTCTGAAGAGATCACAGGAGCGTGATCTGAAAGCATTTATCCTGCCCTGGTTCCTCCTCCCTTTCTGCTTCCAGGCCAGGTTTTGTGGGCCGCACCCTTTCACCACTGCTTTTCTGCCTTGGAGCCAGTGGATCATGTACTGAAAACTGATAGACAAAATAAACCCCTCCTCCTTTGACTTGTGGGCACCCGATATTGTGTCTCAGGGATGAGAAAGTGATGGACAGTACAAAAGCACATTTCCAGCAGGGAAAAGTGAGGAAGTCATTATAACAGTCGGGCCATGACATAGTAAGTCTTTAGCTACAGTAGCTTCAGCAGAGAAAGGTAAGGCAAAGGATGAGCATGAAAGCAAATTATTGACAGAAACTGGAAAGATTCACTAGTACATTATTTCATTTGTCCAATTGTTCTATGTAAGTATAAACACACAGTGAAAGACTTCGTTTTTTACTTCCCAGGTAAATATAATCAACTGGTTAACACGCTGGCATTGTAGTTAACAACACTGTTCAAATTAAGATATAAATGTCACATCACTCATCAGAAGGAAACTTTATTTGTACTGTTCTAATGCTTAGTTTTATGTTTGAAAAACACACCAAGGCTTTGGATTCTGTAAAGCTTTTCAAACAAAAAGAGAACCATAAATGTATGCATGTTTCTTTCACATTTATCATTTTGTTCAGCAGAGGTCTGTTTGGAAAATGTCTGTGATATCCAAAAACAAAGTTCCAGATGGAGGAGGTGAAAATAGACACATATTCCAGCTGTTTTTAATCTCTTTTTTTGGCTGTGGTTAAATTGAAAGCACAACCTATAAAACACAGAATTGTCTCTCTCTTCCAATGTGAGGGGTTTGTAGAGGGGCCATGCACAAAATTCTGGGACTGTAATAAAAGTTTCATCTCTGCATTGATATGCTTGTGTTGTATAAAGGCAGGCATCTATATGTGTATAAATGCATACGTGTGTCCAGACTATTTCCCAAGAAGAGCTATATCTATACGTGGAATGGCTACCTGTTTATATTTCTAACTCCCTGCAGGACATGCACCACTTAAAGTTTTGTTTAAGTAATTCCCCCATGCTTGTGCATTAATGTATTGATGCACCCAGAGGAGGTGGACTGCTTGGGGGTGGCAGATATTTAGTACCTTAGAGTGAGCAAAGTGAAGCACAGAGGATTTATAATAGTAAATCACTTTAACAAGTCTTACTTGAAAAGTATTAAAGGGACCTCAGACTCAAGGATATCCCTGTGGTGGTAAGGAGCTCTATCCCAACTACATCAATGTCAACTTTCTGGTTGTGACATTTTCCTATTTAACATTACCAGTGGGAGAACTGAGTAAGCATACATGGGATCTCTCTGAATCACATCTTTTAACTGAATCTGAATTGACAACAGTCTTAAAATAACAATACAGAATTTAAAACATTTCATTGATTTAGTTATTAGCTCGCTCCCAAGACAACAAATGTTTTATTTTTAATATCTGCTGTGATCATACTGGTGTGCATCTGACAAGAACATACGAGCCATCTTTCCCTACCCAACCCTCACCTTTAATTCAGCCATGTCTTGTTCATTGACTTTCTTATTCTAGAGCCATCCATCTCTGACTTTCCTCTTCTTTTCTCTAGCTGATGCCATATTTCAGCACTTTATTTTGTTTTTCTTTGATTGTATGAAATCAGTCTCCACATTGGCCTTCCTTTCTCAAGTATTATCACTCTAGAACAGTGTATCGTGATTCAGCTGCTTATTACAATTGATGGAGAAACCTCTACAAAATAGTGCCTGGATTTCCATCCTATGACAATTAACTTAAAATATGTAGAGCTAGAGCCTGGGTATCAGCATAGTTTGAAAACCTCTCAGATAAATCTAATGAACACCCATGGTTGAGAGCCATTGTCTTAAATATTTATCTTCATCTAAGATTCTAGAATGATTTCACCCATATGAAATGCTGAGCAGTACTCTGATTTCATACTCTCCTCTATTAGGGTTGGATTTATGATCTCCCAAATTTTGCACATCAAATTCCTAACCCTCAGATTGGATGTGACTGTATTTGGATATAGGGTCTTTATAGAATTAATCAAGTTAAAATGGGATCTGTGGGGTAGGCTCTGATTTGTGGTAATCTTACAGAATTGTAAGACTGGGACTAAGACATGAACACAGAGAGAGCAAAACATGAACCAAGGCAGAAACCAATGTGAGGTATCTATAAGCCAAAGGACATGAAAAATTGCCAGCAAACCACCAGAAGCTATTGAGAGGCATGAAATGATTTCTCTCCCACAGCCCTCAGAGGGAACCATCCCGACCAAAACCTTGATTACCAATTTCCACTCTCTAGAACAATGAGAAAATGAATTTTTGTTGTTTAAACCAGCCAGTTCCTCGTCCTTTGTTATGTTAATCCTAGCATACTAATTATAACATAAGCCCTATGTTTGTTAAACTTACAACCCTACAGTTTGCCCTATACATATGTTTCCATTCTTATTTCTTTATTCTTTGCATTCCAGAATCTGAAAATTTGGCTCAGGTGTCATTTTGTCATGGATAAATTCCTTTACACATTCCAAGATATTTTAATAGATGCAGAATATTTTTATCACCACATGGACTGCATTGTATAATACATATTTGTTTATATTTTTGTCTTCTAAAGAGATCCTAAGAAGTTCTTTGAAGGCAGTGATAGATCTCAGCCCTTAACCTCTTGGTGTTGCTAAGTAGTAGTTTCTAGATCATATCTCTACTGAATGAAAAGGTAAATTATTTTATACAATAGTTTGGGTACATCAAAAAAACTAAAGAACCAGTGGCACAAGAGATTTATCATGAGAGAGGAAACAGTAGAAGGTGGGAAGGCCTTCATACTGTGAAGTAGTTTTTAAATGTACGGAAGGAGGGGCCAGGGATATACCTCAGCAGCACAAGCACCTGCCTGGTAAGTGCAAGGACTTGAGTTCGATTCCCGATACTAAAATATCATTATCTATGGAAGGAGAATGGGAAAGAGGATTAAGTAGGAAGAGCCATGTTCTGTGCACTGTTTCATAGAGTTTTGGTCAAATAAATGAAGAGGCTTTGAGTCAAAGTTGTCCACTGGCAGATTTCCACATTTCGCCTGCCCCTGTCCTCCAGCTAAGCTGCAATATCTGGGCCTGCAATAATTACAGTTCTTTCACCAGGAGTCCATGCACCCATATACCGCTACTTCTTAAAGGCCAAATGTTCATTCTGTGCTATTTTGAAATGTGTTTCTATTGTCCTAAGTTATGGCAGTAATCTACGGAATTCAGATAAGGTCCCAGTTTCAGGGAGATTACACTGCAGCAAAGAGAGAGAGAGAGAGAGAGAGAGAGAGAGAGAGAGAGAGAGAGAGAGAGAGAGGAAAAATAAGACAAAGCGAGGTAAAGGAAAAGAGGGGAGGGTGGATTTAAAAACTAAACACAAGCTATGATGGTGTCAGATTATTAAATACTCTTTGAAGCAAATAACTATAGATACATGCAGAGAAGAGGAACTGGTGGGAGGGAAACATTCACTACATGGAGTGCTGCAGAACGTGCCTGAGTTGATAGTATTAAGGATGAAATTCTAACATTGAGAAAAAATAACAGAACAATTAAATATGTTCTAAAGTGCACAGTTGAAAACTATTACTTTGAAAAATGAAGGAAAGGCTATATATTCAGTGCAAAGAGCAAGAATGTGGGTGAAACACAGCGAGACTGTCCTCTGCCAGCTCGGACAATCCCCACTCAGTGCTCAGTCACTCTCTTCACGGACCTGGCCTCTACATTTCCTAACACCTCAGAAGTTCCAAGGCCATCTGTCACCCTGGACTCTGAAAGCAGGAAGGTCCTGTGGTCCTAATTGCAATAATGGAAAACTACACCCATAGAACTGGCCTTGGACCAGGAAGAGTTCGGAATGTAACAGGAAAGATATGTGTACTAAAATGAAGTGAGAACTGAGAAGCTACTGGTTTGTTAGTTTGTGTGAATGCTTGTGGTTCTGAGGATTTAACTTAGAGCTTTTACACTAAGCTACATCCTCAGCTATTTCTAATTTTTTTGAGAGAGAGAGAGAGTCTGATTAAACTGCTAAGATGTCCAGGCTGGGTTCAAACTTTCCATCTTCCTACCTCAGCCTCTCAGAATACTGGAATTACAGGTGTGCACTGCCATACTAGTCTCTCCTGAACTCTGAACTCTTTGCTAAGATGGCCCATATTTATCCTAGTGTATCTCAGAAGAAAGTAAGTGCCACATTTCCCAGACAAATGTTACCATCACGCCAATTACAAAATTAGGTCAGATGGATTTTCTTGTAGATACTGTTCCAAGCGATGATTGATTATGGCGATCATAGATCGGAGCACTGGCATTGATCTGTGCCTCCTGCTGAGCCCACCCAATATTATTTCACCCTGGTTTAGCAGCCCTTTTCTGCCCAGGGTTCCAGAGGTAACAGCATGACCAGTGGACACCAGATCCATGACACCGCACATGTCAGGCTGATCACCATACTGCAATCTCATAACAGCCAGACATTGCACCCTGGATGAAATGAGAAATTTACACTATCTAGATCCATCCACCTTCCAACAGACCTAGAGTGGCCCAGAACAGACCATGCTGGTAATGCAGTAGAACAGTACCAACACAGGAGAGATTCCACAGAGCTAGTCCATTTTTTGTCCCAGTCCTTATCAGATAGTCAGTTTCCACCAATGCTCATCAGAACATGCAGACAAACATCTGTCCAGGACATTAGTTCAGCCAGCTCACACAGGAACGGCAGCTTTCCTGGGTCAAGCAAGTCACCTTAATCACTGGCCAGGATTGCACTTGGTGCATATCCACCTAGTGAGTCCCTCAGCCCTTCAGTCGACAAGCTGCCCAAATCCCTGACCACTGAGGCTTTGCACTGACAAGACCATGGCCACTCAACACAATCTGTACCATATACAGCCTCAGGTGCAGTCTTCCTGCGTTCCTCTGAGTTGAAGCAATCAACTCAACTCAGAGTAACCAACTCTCAAAACAGAAGGATACTCTCAAAACGTTTTTTACTGCCTTTATCCCCCCCCCATCAATGTTTGCTCAAGAATTTGAAACAAGAATTTTTCTTGTTTTTGTTTTATTTGCTTATTTTTCTTCCAGTACCAGGGATCGAACTCACAACCTTGCGCTTGCCAGGCAGGTGCTTTGCCGCTGAGCTAAATCCCCAGCCCTGGAAAGTGCAAACATTAAAGATCTTATGTATTGTGTTTACTTGAAGACAGTGCTTACAAAATTGTTTGCGTTATTTTTATCTCACCATCATTTGATGAAAGGAGAAAGATCTCTCCATGGGTGTGGATTGCTGTATCCTGACTTTTCATACTTCAAATCATTGTCAGCTGCTGCCCTAGGACCACATGTGTTCATCTCCAGGGGCTATAAAATTTTTCTTGTGTTTAAGAGATCAAATCATTGTTCTCTAGGGAGAATATTTTTTTCCACCAAAAAAATATTCCTTTCTTTCCCACGGACTTTGAGACCATCACTTTGTGCATCTGTCCTACTTCATTCATATACAGATATAAACACACAACTTATTAAATTTTTTAAGGGCTCTTGATGTCTGAACATTGAACTGAATGAAAAATAATACATTTCTTTCTATGTTGGAAGACAAAGTTGAAAACAGTATGAGGATGAGAGATGAAGAAAAATGTAGTCACAAGTCAAGTTATATTAGACCTTGTCATGATTAAGAGTTTGGACTTCATCCCATGGAAAGTGATGGAACAGACTTTGAACAACTATCTGATACCCACCTCAAAGATTGCTCTGCCTCTTCAAATATGAATAGAAGTATGAGCAACCAGTTCGACACAGGATGTAAAAGTTTAGGCTCAGATTAGTGTAGGTGAGAGTGGAAAGAAGACCTTGACTGGATTGGGTTGGATAAATGTTGGAAAAAGAAAATCGACAGTTGGCAGCTGGACTGGATGTGTAACATCAAAAAAGAAAAGCAATAAGGTTTATATTAAGATTTTTGCCTTGAAGGAATGGATGGATGGATGGATGGATGGATGGAGGGATGGATGGATGGATGGATGGATGGAGGGATGGATGGATGGATGGATGGATGGATGGATGGATGGATGGATGGAGGGATGGATGGAGGGATGGATGGAAGGAAGGTAGGACAGCTGGAATAGAAAGAAGTTTAGGAAGGAATAGCAGGAGATTTGGGGTAAACAAACTTTGTCTACCTAGAAGCAAATAGTTCTGTTTTACGTTATGCAGATAGATGACAGACAGACAGACACAGAGACAGCTACATAGGCAGAAATATATACGATGGCACTGTATGTATATATTTGATCTTCACCATCATAGAAGTAAAGGAAGCTTAAGGAAAAATGTGTGGCTAGCAGACAGTAATGATGAACAAAAACAAGAGGTAAAGCCTGATGAAATTAGACTCAGAATGAGATTCTTTGGACAGGGTGATATCTTATTTCATTGTAAAGAGCTGCTACTTTAGAAAGTATTTTTTAAGAGTCTGAATTCATCTTTGATGCTTGACTCTTTGCATCTTTCAGACCCTCTACTTTCCCTTTTCCTTCCTGTCCCTCATGTGGAAAATCTGATAATCAAATCCAAAGTGCTTTTTTCTTTGGCACTAGTGTAAAGTTTAAGCTATAAAAGATCCAGTCCAAACTCTGGAACCCTCACCCACATTCACCTCTCATCAGAATTTTGCCATGCCAATGCAATCATCTGCCATGTTCAGACCCTTGCACTTCTCAGAAAGTCTGATTATATCCTAACAGAACTTCTCATGCCCACTTTGGTTTGGGAGGGATGCCTCTCCTACTCTCCAGTTAAAGTAATTAATACATCCCAATACAAATTAAAACAGGACCTTCAAGGATTGAAAGTGACTTCATAAGATCTATTTAGGAAAGAAGTACTTCTCCTCATCACTTTCCATGTATATTACTCATCACTTTTGGCACATGAAGTGCATTTTGCATGGGGGTCCACCTTAGCTCTGCCAGATGAAGACAATAATTGGTGTAGTGAGCAGGATATCCAGGCAATAATCACCACAAATGGGAGTCTTGCTTCACTTGCTCTGTCTTGCTAACTGGCTCTGTTCCCTGCAGGACTGCTTGCTCTAAACTGTGCTAGTCTGTGCTGCATTTGATGGGACTGACCATTTTCCATCCACAGATTTAACTGTCCTAAATCAGAAGTTGTTACTTGGCCTGGGCATACTGGACTTGGGCCCTCTTTAAAGTACTCTTGGGTGATGTGTCTTGGCCTAGATCTTACCGTGTGTCTCAGTGTGATTCATGTGTTTTGGGAACAAAATAGGCCATGACTGATGTTAGGCTAAAAAGAACAACTCTTAGGAATTATGTGTCCCTGCCATTAGTTACGTGTCTCAACTAAGCATTGGCTGCTGTCCTACAGAATGTTCACAGGAAATAGGGTTACTCTATGTAATATAGGAGCCCACTGCTAAAACCAAGTCCTTACCATGGGGCACACTGCAGATCATACATCTAAGAGCAGAGACAACCTAAGACTCTGAAAATGCTTTTGCTGCTCTATTGTGTTGCTTCTGTTGCCCAAAGAGAACTTGTGACATTGGAATACCACAAAATATGCTTATATAGTAAATAGAATATGTTAATATTATAGTTTTCTATATCAATGCTATATTTTTATATTACATCTAAATATTTATATAAACATATATATTTATATATAAATGAAATACATATTATATATAATATGAGCAAGAAAGAGATTCTAACTCTCCCATGGACTCTCTTACAGATGGAGACATTAGGAGCATTTTTATTCTTATATTTGAACTTTGACTTCCAGTGAGAGTTCCTAAGTCCTCCGCAATTTCCTGCAGGATAGGAGAGGCTGACACCGAGCTCCTACATCCCTTTGTAAGAGCAACTTTTTTTCAAATGAGGCAATTCTTGGTGGGCTCCTGTATAGTCTCCAGACAAAAGCTGGTTGCCAGAGGAACTAACCTTGCAGTTAATTAATACAATATTTGTTTTTTTGAATTACTACAACAAACTATTTCTATGCAATCCATATTTTTAGACAGAAAAGGTCATCTGATAAGTGGTTTAGAACTTTTAGCCCCACACCCCAACCTAGGGGAGGGCAGCGAGGCTGAAGAGGAGAGATGACTCTGCAAACACCAACAACACTAAAGGAAGCCCAGAGTCATTTAGGTCTCTGGGGGATCTGGAGGCAACGTAGTCCTCATTTACAAATTTTATCTGTTTTTTCTGTCATTCACAATCAGCCCATTTTGAATTAAATGCCCTAAAACAAACAGATTTAGAATATGTTCAAAAGACAATACAACAGAAACTCCTGCTGGTTCCTCTCCCTTCTTCCCAGAAAATCCTTCACTTTGGTGTCTCAGCATCCTCCCCTCATATCTCCTGGCATCTCCAGAGCATCCATGATAATCATGGATTTCTGATTCAAGAAGCTGATCCTCAGTCTTATGTCACACAGCTACACATCTTTAGCAGTGACAACTTCTGGGTACAAACTGGACTATCACGAGACAGAGGCTTTCACAGACCTGAGCCTGTCTGTGACCTCATGCCTTTATATGGGTAATGGGAGCATCACCTTGGAAGCTTGGCATAGTCAACAAGGCCTCCATGCTAAAATACAATAGTTATCTACTAGACAGAGCTGACTCTGTCCCCTCTGTAATATATAAGATATGGTACAAGGCAGCCTTTTCTGTCCTCAGGCCCTTGTAATTGACTAGGTGCTAGAGAAGGTCACCCCTCTCTTGGACTGTGTAACTACCTGGAAGGTTCTATAGAATTAAATGGGCAAACAGCTATAAGAATTTCTACAGGTCATGGCCAGCACCCAAAAAGTTATACATAACTGCGCATATTGGACTGAAGCACATTTTATCCTTCAGCCTAGGTTCCCTAATAAAAAAGGATCAAAGGGTAAGCACATTTGGCTGAATTTTTAGTCAATCATCCTAGCACTGGGTTTTCCCTTGGCCAAAAGTTTGTTCCATTTGTCCATTTTTACAGTTCCCTGGGGTATTCCCAATGGTCTAGCTATCTTGTTCCATCATGATAGTAAAAAATTACTTATCCAGTGTTTCCTCATTTGGGCAAAATAATTATGGGAATCTCTTGCTGCCAGATATCCAAAATTCAAATTAAGGCTACACAAGTCTCTACATGCTGAACACAATGGGAGGACTCACCTTAACTCCTTCAGCATCCCAGACATTGTTAAGAGTGACAGAGGCACTCTTTTCACTTCAAAATCCACAGTGCTGGGCTCTGGAACAAGCTCTTCAGTGGACACCTTTACCAGACAGTCTCTGGCTACAAGCCTCATAAAGTACATTTATCATGGCACAGTTAAACACGCGACAATGCAATTAATGAAGCAGTCATTAGACAAACATCAGGGACAAATTGTAACAGAGAGTTGAACTTCATGTTGTATGTTTGACAGCTGAAAACTGTAAAGCTTCATCCTTCCACCGCAAATCTAGACTAACTGCTAAGAAGGCCTATGGTCCCCCTGCTTTCGAACTGTAGGTGGTTCAAATCATGAAAGCCCTTACCCACCTTTTACAATGCTAGCCTTAGCCCCATCTTGTAACTTTAATAAAAGCCAATCCAGGCTCCTTTCCTTATTTTCAAGCCACTTCAGCCCTGATTGAAAGCCAGCCCTGAACCTCCCACTTTAGAAACTCTTCTTATGTAGGTAATTAACTGTTTTATATCCTCACAATGCTTGTGTGGCATCTCTGCCCTTGATGCAAATTTTGAGGGAGATGGCCACAACATATTTTTTCCTAAACTTCAATTAATGCCTCATCAAAATCAGGCCTTCTAAGCCATGGATATAGCTCAATGGCATAAGCACCTGCCTGGCAAGAGTAAGGTCCTGAGTTTGATTCCCGGTAGCAAAAAAAAAATCAGTGCTTCTGACTCCATAAGCCACTCTGATAGACTTTTACAATTATCACTGTAATTCGATTATACTGTAAATTAGAAAATTTCTAAATTCTCCATTCCAAAGGGTACTATCAACCAAGAAGAGAAGCTATATTATATTTTCCCTTTTTTTTTTTGTCAGATTCAGCGTTTGTGTATCATTCATCTGTCACATCTAGACACAATCAAAGGAGCGCTCATATCCACAGTCACAACCCCTCCTTCTTAGAAAGAGCTGCTACTATATTAGGCTTCATCATGAAACAAACTAACTGAAAAAATTAGAAGTATTCTGAGCTGAGTGTCCCAAACATTCCTAAGCAAGTCTGAGACTGGAGTTTGAATGACTCAGAGGTTCAGGACTGAACCTTTTCTTCTCTCAATCTGCTACACCACTTACTTCTGTTCCAAGGGTTTTTATACAGCAGTATTTGTTCAATGCATAGATTTGTTCCCGGGTATGGAATTTAAAAAGAAAATCTAAATGGCAAACATGAAATTTATGTAGTCTGCATATACTATTATATAAATTTTATATTTGTGTAATTCTGTACCAATTTACCAGACACATGTTTAGTGCACTGGGGAAATATGTGGTTTCTTAGCATCCGTTCTGATGGACTTACCATTTCAGCAGCCCTGGAATCTCTTGGGGGCAGCTATAAAGAGTTTGGAGAAAGGATATTCATTCCTTTTGTATTTATTCAGGCACAAAATATTGCAAGTTTAACTATCATGAATTTTTTATTACATTACAAAATTTCAGAAAGTTATTTATTACCCCTGAAATAAATATTTGAAATGACTTTTCCTATCTAAAAGAATGTGGACTGTGTAGAAACAGCTTGTTGTATTAACTCTAAAAAATTAATACTGTATTAAATGCATAGCTCTTGAAAGATACCTTACAAAAAATCTTTATGATAATTTCCACTGAAAAAGTGAACATGAATACATTCTAAAAAGAAATCCAACTTATGGAAAAGTAGAAGAGAAAAAGTACAGGTAAAAGCTACATAAGGGCAACAATTGATAATAACAGTACATTAACAGCTTATTTTCTTTCAGTGGGGAACATTAAACTTAACTGTTGGAAGCACATGCTTTTTCATCTGTGAAACATCTGTTGAACACTATCACCCATGAAGCATTGTTTTAAGCACTTTTGACATATATGTAAGATGGCGTCTCTACCCGTGAGCTGCACACAATCAGGTAGCATATTAATTAAGAGAAATGTTCGTGAATTTATATTAATGTCATAAAGTACAGAAGCCAGAGCCTTTCATTCTGTTTAGCAAATGTTTAAGAGTTAAGAGATAACCCAAAAGGTGACATTTTACATTGAATTAATTAGTACACAAACCATACGATTATCTCAACTAATACAGAAAAATACTTTTGACAAAATTCAAAATTTTTGGTGATAAAACAACATACAGTATACTAAGACTGAAGAGATCTCAGTATGAAAATGCAATACGTGGAAACTCCATGACTATTCGACTCAAAGTGAAAGACTGAAGGTTCTTCTAAGATCAGAAATAAAATAAAGATGCTAGGTTTGCTATTTCCAATTACTATAGCACTGAAAGGGAAATCAGGTAAGAGGAAAAAATCAAATTAGAAGGAAAGATGTAGAAGTATTTCTGTTGCAGATGCTATAATCTCACATCTAGAAAATTTTAAAGAACTTATTTGTAAGATCATTACAGCTGAAAAGAGAATTCAACGAGGGGGCTGGGGATTTAGCTCAGCGGCAAAAGCGCCTGCCTGGCAAGCGCAAGGTCGTGAGTTCGGTTCCCGGTACCGGAGAAAAAACAAAAAACAA
>NW_004955463.1:3553712-3559848 GCF_000276665.1 Chinchilla lanigera
AAAAAAAAAAAAAAAAAAAAAAAAAAAAAAAAAAAAAAAAAGAGAATTCAACGAACTTGTTGGACATAAAAGTAACTGCATTTCTGTTAGAAATGAGCAATATCCCCCTCAAAAAAAGAATTTTTTTGTCAATTAAAATTGAAAAAAGAGAAGCAAGTACTTAGGAGTAAATTTCACCAAACTGGCGCTACACTTGAACACTGAAAAATACAAACAGCTGAGGAACGGAATTAAAGAAGACACAGATAAATAAAATGTATGCATTACATAGCTGAAGAACTTAATACTATTAATATATCTATAGTACCCAAAATAATATATAGACAACAGCTTCTAGTCAATGTACAATACATATACATTGCAAAAATAGAAAAGTACAACCTGAAATTTATGTGGAATCTCCAGGAACCTCAAATAACCAAAACAATGTTGAAAAAAAGAACAAAAATGGAGTTTTGTCACTAGAACAAAAATGGAAATTTCACACTTCCTGTTTTCAAAGTAACCCAAATCACAGTAATCAAAACAATAGGGTACTGATAAAAGGAGATTTATAAACACCAGTGAATGGAATTTAGAGTTCATACATAAATCCTCACCTGTGTAATCAATGATTTTCATCAAAAATGCCAAGGCTATTCAATACAGAAAGAACAGTCTCTCCCAAATTAACACTGAAAAGATTATATAACCGTATGTCAAAGTCTCGAACTACGTCCTTTCACCATCAACAAAAATTTAACTCAAAATTTGGTAAAGACATACCTTAGTCTTTTCTAGTTCTGCAATGCAATATCTGAGACTCAGTACAAAAAGACCAGAAACTTACATGGCTTACATTTCTCGAGGCTGGTAATCCAAGAGCATGGCACCGGTGTCTCATTAGCATCTGGAGAGGGGCTTTGGCTGTATCATAATGTGGTGGATGGCAGTACATGGTGGACACAGCACACTTTCTAGCAGTGTTTACAAAGCTACCAGTGACATCATGGGTACCCTACCCTCTGGGCCTCACCCATTTCTAACTGACTCCCAAATGTCCCATTTCCAGATACCATTAAAATATGAATTTGAGGTTTTCTATTTTCAAGGACACATTCAACCCATAATAGACCTAACCATAAGATACAAAACCATAAAAATCTTAGAGGAAAATGCAGGGCCATGCTACATGACTTTAGATTTGACAATGTTTCTTAAATATGACACCAAAAGCATAGGTTAAAAAAAAAAGAGATAAATTGGACTTCACTGAATTTCAAATTTTTGTGGATTAAAAGACTCAAGAAAGTACTGGAAAAGCAACTCATGGAATAAAAGAAAGTATTTCCAAATAATTCTGTGTCTTAGTTACTTTTTCAGTGCTGAGACAAAATACCCAACATTCAAAGTTAAAGGGGAAACGTTTATTTAGCTCAGAATTTGTAAATGTTTCAGTCCATAATCAGCATTCCTTGACTTCTGTACCACAACACATCCTTTGTTTCCTTTATTCCTGAGATAATTTCTTTCAACCTAATAACTTCTTTTTACAACTTTATTCTCGCTACCTGTCCATTAACTGTTGGCATTTCTCAAGAGTTAGTACTAACCCCGACAGTATGCTCACTCTATTCAACTTCAGCAGAGCACATCACATCTACAGCTTCAATTTCCATGTATGTCAGTACTTTCCCCACCTGCCCTTTTGTTTAAAATCTACAGACCTTTACTCTAGACTGCAAGTATAAACAACTTAATGTTTCCTCAAACTCTAAATGTGTGTCTCACATATACCTTAAACTACTCATGACAAATAATTACACTATTGATCACTCCCATTACACGTCCCTCTTCTAGTGTTCCTGTCTTAATGAAACTATCATTCACCCAGGTACACCAGTGAGAACTCTAGCAACATTTTAACATATTCCTTATATTAAATCCCTGTAGTCATTTCATCAACAAAGTCTATTTTCACTTCCTAAGGATCTCTTACATCACTGCATTTCTTTCTCTTTTTACTGTCAACACCCTAGTTTTAACTACCAATATCTCTCTCCTGGATCACTGTAAAAGCTTTGTAATTATTCAAACTACAACATTACCTTCTATACTCTAAAAGACGTATTGGATGGAAAGTTCTTGGCCTTTAAATCTGTGAAAGAAGTATAATAAAGTCTCACATTAGTTTACAAATGCCTGTAAAAAAAAATGGTAATTATCCACATACAAAACAGGTACATCTACGCACATTACAGATTATCTTTAATAATCACCATGTCCTGTTTGCTTAGGTAACTGGTTACAGCCTCTGTTTGGTATCTGATCTTTCAACGCCCCAGTACTGTATCTCAACTTTGTCAGTCTTTTCCAGATCATTCTGGGATCATCCAACAGCCTGGGAAGGCCCTGATGTACTTCTCTCACATGGGTGAGAAAATCTGTGGTATGAAGACGTTCATCAATTCTCTCTTCCAGAAGAAGTGACTCCAGTAAAGTCTTCTTTTGTCTCAGGAAGGCAGATTGAGCCAGCTCTGCTCTTTTCGTGTTACAGCTAGGGCACTGAGATAAAATGTGTTGCTTAGCTGTTTCCATTTGTTTCAGTGTTGCCCTCAGGTTTTCAAAGTAGAGTCTGCTCAAAAGCTCACGAGGGACAGTACAATTTAAAGCATCTATCTCAGAGGCCTCCGCACCCAATCTAAGCCGCAGTTTTTTATGTCTGCTGCTTTTCGAGTTCACTCTGTGGTGGATCAAGTTTACCTTAATGGTGCAAAAAGACTGCTGGGCATGCAGTTCTTCATTGGATACTTGAGTAATTTCTGTTTGAAGTTTATTGTCTGGTTGGTATCGTCCAGAGCTAGTTTTTTTGTCCTTGAGGTACTTGATCCATTTTCTACTAAACTTCATTTCATTATTTTTGGAGTCTGAAAACTCGGATTCTTGTTCTTCCAAGCTTGTAGTCCGATATCCAGTGTTCAGTTCACTCTCGGAGGCATGGGACGAAAACTGCCTTCCTCCAGAGGAATTAAGTGAATTTTGTACCTCATCAGTGAAGGAAACGTGTGCCATAGCCCTCATGCCGGTTTAGGTTGATTCTCCTCTCTCCTTTTCAATTTTCCGACTTCTAGGCGGATGGTCACTATCTTGTGTCACACTCGACTCCTTGTCTGCTTTCCTGTGGGCAAGATTATCTCAAAACCTAGTGAGCGCGGAGCTCACCGGGAAAGTCTCGGCGCCAACGGCTTTAGGACGGCTCTTCCGGGTGACGCCTTCCCCGCTGCCTTGGCAACGCGCACCGTGCGCAGTGCGTGGCCGCGCATGCGCCCCGCCCCTTCCTCCATTCTTCGGCTCCGCCTCTGCTGGGCGTCTGGGCTGTTACTTCGGGCTTTTTTTCCGTTCTCCGGCTGGTTGTCCGAGTGTTATTGTAATTACTAAATCTAGTGAAGTTGCTCCCCGGTGAAGGTTGCAAACGCCCTCACCTCAGGGTTCAGGCAGGTTGTACGCGGAGAGTTCACTAGAGATAGGTGACCCGTGACATCCGAAAATGCGTGCCTGGCCTAACGCTCCCGACATTTAAAGAAACAAAAAGTGCCGGCTAAAATGCACAAGCAGAAGCTTTCTGTTATCTTTTGGTTACTTACCTGTAGACCTTACGTCTTGAGGATGTAAGTCAAAATACTGAAACCGTGCTGGGGGAACCCCCTGCTTAGCATTCTGTGCTCCTGCATTCGGGCAACCTTGCAGATTTCCCAGATGGGTTTCTCGGGAGTTCTGTACGTGCGGGTCCCCTCTCCCGCCACGTCGTACCGCTCGTTCTCCTTGTGATTCCTTCCTCCCGCGAGCTCCGGTCGTGTCTCCGCACAGCCTCCTGCCCACCCCAGCCCCGAAGGCTACAGCTTTGCTTTCCTATTTTCCAGTCCTGGGTCTGCGTCTTTGATGCTGGAGGCAGAAACCATGGCAGTGTTGCAGACTGGGTCGGCAGAAGTAGTTTAGTCGCTCAACAAATCTTAGAGCGAATGAACTGAATGACTAGAAACAGAAATAAATGGCTCCTCACCGGCCTTTTTCTCCTTGAACCTGGGAACTTAGTCACCCATGGTGCATCCTTTTATAACAAACCTTTTACAAAACATGTCAAGTTATATTAACGGGAATCAAAGGCTGCTAACTCTGGAGGTGGACTTTTCCCTAGGCCTTCAGAAATACCTTCAGTATAAGTCTTATCCGATATCTGAAATAATTTCAAGAGACTGGATGCCCTTCCGGGACACTCGCACCCTCCCCTTTCCCCTCCTTCTCCCTCTCCCTATCCCAGTGGGAGGGATTATTCAGGTGGAGCCACATAGATTTAATATTCCCCAGTTGGCAAGAAATCAAATATCTGAAATATTCACAAAGGATTTCTCAAGTATGAGCTAGCTTTACATTTAAGATAAGGAGATTCCAGCTTCATTTATGCAACAAAAATTCTATTTTATTATATAATGTCAGTCTTAAGAAGTAATATGTAATTGTGGATAGCTCCAGTTAATTTCAACAGGACTCGAGATTTTTCATTTTTCTTTCAAACTCTCCCTCATCCTTTTGAAGAGCTACGTATTCACATTCATACACAATTCCCTAAAAAATACAGTTCTCTCATGACAATGAAAAACAACTATATGCTAAAATCTATTTTTATCTTATGCTAAATATATAGAGTAATCTGATTTTTGGTTTGTTTTTTAAATACTGTTGTAAACTTCTCTTGAGTCTTAAAAGATACTTTTTAGCATAGAGGCCAGTACATCAGAGTGGGAAATTAGAAAATTAATCAATTTTTCATAACAAGTGACAACATCCAGTGGACAGGTTAAAACTAATGACTACGCTAACTGAGGAAGGAAAAATAGCTCAATAGTAGTATTGTAAGATAATACTCATGAAGCCAGAGGTAAAGTTTGATTTTAAGCATAGAAACTCATTATATAAATATGCTCTTAACTTTTCAACTCTGAGTTAATTTAAATTTGAATGTATTCAAATTTTATACCTTTGTTATATGTCCTATGTGTGAAATGAAAATAATATTTACCTCCTATCTTCTTTACCTGTAAGAATTGTCAGTACTGTACATGAAGAAAAAAAACTCAGACCATTCCACATGTGGAGCTGAAAAAATATTCTGTATTAATTACAGATCCTTAAGAGAATGGTGAACAAACATAATGCCTTATGATAGCTTTTTAAATTAGCCATTTTGAGTGAGAGAAAAGTAATAGAAGAGCATAAAGGGGAGTTATAACTTCCTATCTTGTCTCAAAATCTTTTTATACTGTACCGTTGAGTTCAAATCATTTCTTATGTTCATTATACTGAAAACAGATCTTAGAGATATCAGAGGAAAAAAATACAATAGGTCATTTGCAGCATTTTGTTGTTCTTATCAGGAAAATAAAAATCAAGGAATTGACATAAAGGGAATATTTGTATTCTTCCCTGAGGATTTAGTAGGAGCATTTCAGTGTCTCAATAACTTTGCAACAGAATTGTTTTTCCTTGCTTTAGCAAATATCAATGAACTTTGAAATAGTTCTTGCAACATTATACAACAGCACTTAAATGTGCAAAGAAAATGCTGCAGTTTTACTTCCTTTTCTTAATGTGATCTTCCTTACAAGTTTTTATCAGTTTCAGTGACAGTGGAGATCCATTAACTTGATAATTATAGATATCCTAACATCCACATGTACATCAGTCTTATTTTCAGGGGAAAACTGTATTGCACTTTGCAATTTATGTATGAGGCTGGCTTCTCAAATTTGTGTTCTTACCTTATCGTTACATTCCCTAGAAGTAATCATTATAATGGAATTTTATCTTTTGAAGTTTTCTTTCAAAAATATAAATTAATATGCATGTGTATCTCACTTTTAAATAATGTTTGACATATTACTGTATACGGTTTTCTCTTAATAACTTCACATGAACATACTGTTACCTTCTTCATTTCTGTTTACAACTAGATAATACTGCATTGTAGGCATGTGCCACTTGGTGGACAGATGTCCACATTTTGGTGGTGTCTTGGTTACTTTTCCCTCGTTGCTGAGACAAAATACCCAACTCCCAAAATGAAGGAAGGAAAGGTTTATTTAGCTCACAGTTTGTGGAG